>NW_015664762.1:107319-122026 GCF_001515625.1 Sinocyclocheilus rhinocerous
ATGACCCTTACACTTCTTCATGATGTTCATCTGTGTGTGCATATGATCATTGTGTGTGCATGCGCTTGTGGTCTTTCAGATGAAGGGCCAGTGCAGCACCAGTGCGAGGATGATGATGATGAAGCTGGTCATGGAAAGAGAAGCATCCGATGAAGATTTGTTCTCGGTGATGGGCGAGTCGTGGAAGGAGACCTTCACTGCATTTTTGGATACATCAGCTTCTGTGAGAGCTGGAAAAGAGAGAAAGAGCGAGAGATCAGGAGAGAGAGAGATAATGAGAGAGAGCAACAGTACAATCACATGTCTGACATGGTGTCTCATTGTTGAGGCAACAGTTTCTTATCAGGAAGTGAAATAGACAGCCAATCCGATATAAATCTAAGAAATGGAGTCCTTCTTGGTGTGTATGTGTGACAAGACTAAAACCACATTAAAAACCTTCCCTCCTCCAATTACCCAGAATTCCCCTGTGCTGCTGACTTCAGCACTCCCTTACCTGATCCTGTCTCAATGAAAAGTTTTGTAGCACTGTACTATTTCTTTTTTTTTAAGCCTGCAATCGCCCTGTCCCTGTCTTCCATGTATTTACATTCATCTCTCTCTTTATCGTTAATCTTTGTCTTTCTTTCCCCTTTAAACCTTTCTTTTCCCTCTCTATAGAGCTGTTCAGTCATGATGGCAATTTGTAGGCCAACCCGAAGGCTAATTCGCCACGGGTTCCCTCATGAATTTACTATGGCTTTTTAGAAAAGCGGTTACGATTTATGAGCAAACAAGCTCTGTGGTTACATTAACTTGAAGAAACTTTCACATTTTGCTTTACAACATAAATGAAACCCAGTCAAACCTCAAAAATGAATTTTGAAGCCTCTGTTTTTAACTCAAGTTGCTAAGTAGCTTGAGTAGCTTTTTCTAAACTCATGTCTTATATCTTCACATGTGATTGTTTTGACTTTAATCATATTTAATCACATGACCACAGGAGGCTATCTAGGGTATTTTGAAGCAAAGAAGGGGTTTCTGGCATTGCAAAACACGACTTGCTATTAAAAGCCCTCGTTATCCACACACCAAAGCGACTGAACTCTCCTGTCAAAGTTTCCACCCATTCTGCAGTGACATCCTAATGACCAACATCCCTGGCTCTCAGACAGTCTCAGGACTCCTTAAGCATCAGATTCTGCGGCCTAATGCGTTTGTTGTTACACAGAACAATGGACAATGAACGGCCTATCCTTGGTGAGAATAAAGGTGATTGTTCTGGTGGAGGAGAAGTCCTTGCGTGTTGTGAGGTGTGGATGACACTGAAGGCTTGTCGCCTCTAAAACAATAGAGAATGAGACTCTATGGTGCTTACGGCGTAAGACTTTCCATACACTCCCATAAGTACTCCCAGAAGAAATCTGAAGACTACTTTCACATTTTCTGCTCTGATTAAATGGGAAATTCTGCAGATTGTAAATGGTAAAAAGAGTTACACAAAACTAAGAGTACTACACTGTTATCAAAAACTGAAAGCAGACTGAATTACCCCAAAAAAGGGGAAAGGAATGCATAGATCCAAGACTAAAATGTTCAATTATCACCAATGAATATTTAAAATACCATTATTAATATTAAATAGGCCTAAACTTCAAATTATCATAAGGATTTTAGCTTTTCTTTGCAATAACATAACATAACAAAAATTAGTAACATTTTAAAATACTCTTTTTTTTCAATTAAATTTAATCTGATAGCAAGATCACAAATAGAAATATCATTAAAGACACTGGTAACAAAAATAAGGCTTGTCAGTTTCTGAAAATAAAATGTTTCATTTAATTAAAAAAAACGAATTAAATGATTAACAATTAATAGGCTGTATAATAAAATAAAATAAAATAAAATAATATAATATAAAATATTATATTATAACATAACATAACATAACATAACAACATAACATATAATAAAATAAAATAAAATATAATATAATATAATATAATATAATATAGAATAGAATAGAATATTTATTCTTATTAAGAATATACTATAATAATTAAATTCAATCCAATATCACAAATACCAATACAGATACTGCTAATAAATATAATCGTTGTCATTTTCTGAGGATAGAATGTTTAATTATCACTATTTAATATTAAAAATAAAATTAACAACATTAAATAGGCTGTAATAAATAATATAAGATCAATTTAAATTATAACTATTAAAAATATATTATTACATTTAAATTCAATCAGTTTAAATGCCAAGATCCCCAGTATCAACACCAATAGAGATACTGCTAATAAATGGAAAGCGTTGCTATTTCTGTGGATAAAATGTTTAATTTTGACTGTTAAATATTAATATAAATAAATAAACAAATAAATAAATAAAATGATTAACATTAAATATGCCATAATAGAATAGAATAGAATAGAACAGAACACACATGTAGATTTGTCTACACTGAATGATTTGTCCAATGAATCCTAAAATCACTTCATAAATGTCAACAAACATATTTGTTTATTTTAAATATATTTTATGCAGACTTTGCCAGCTCTGAAATAAAGAACCCAAACAGCAAAGCTCTAAGTGTGGAATGAAAAACCACGTTCATGCCAAAAACAGACATGATTTCATTAGCAGCCACAGGACCAAGAACAAAATCAGCCTCTGTCACAACTCTCTTTCATGGTAATAAAGTTATCAGCTCGCAATCATCACCCTGGCATGCTCAAGAACAGCAATGCTGTCTGAGAGCATAATTGCCATCATCCAAAGTGATTACAGGCTGAATCGTCATCTCTGAAATTTCTCAAACATTCTCCAAGAAGACCTGTTTGCTCTTAATAGTCAAGTTTAGCCTTCACGTTCACAGGTTTCATGCTGTGCACCCGAGAAGCTGTCAGGGATCGGCCTATCTGACAGCTTTCTGGTGTGAGAAAGGGTGCTGTGTCGGTGTGTGCCTCTGTGTGTGTTTGTGAATGTTATGTTTGTCTCTGTTGAGGGTGTGTGAGAGAGAAAGAGGGTGTTGGGTAAGACTTGCCAATTAGTCACCAATGAACAGAAAACCCACACAAAATATCAACAAAGACTTGAAGACAGAAGTTTAGATACATTTTAAGAAGTTCAAGTTTCAAAGTTTTCAACTAATAACGTATTTTACAAGAATCATGGCTGTAGTTTACCTACATTAAATGATGATAACTTGTTATTTAAGAGGACAATATATTTTTAAATATATAAAATCAGATTGTATATTTACTTATAATATCAGTGCAATTAGGGTGCCAACATTAAACAAATGAACTAACTAAAAATAATTTTTACACTGAAAACCATGATGCTGTAGATTTTGTCAAGTTTTCGACATTCATTCATTCATTCATTCATTATCTAACTAAATATTTATTTATTTAGGTGTTTATTTATTTATTTATTTTTCCATTGAGATGACTGGGAAAAATGTCACAATACAAACATGATAATGTAAAATACCACACAAGGAAGGACGTCTAGAAACAATACTGAGTTTAAATAATTACTCAAATTAATTGGTGAATCAGGCTTCTGAATTGTTCCACTGAAATGAACAAGAGATTCACTAAACTGAATCAGAGAGAATAATATATTTAAGATAGATGCATTATTATTTTTGTGCATTTAAAGCAGAAAGACAATATGTATATACACTATATACACTTGCCTTCAATAAATACAACTTTTAGCTGTGCACCAGTTCTCTGGATTGCTGTTTATCACTTTTAATCCCACTGCACGTGTTTGACCCCTAAAATAAACACTTGTTTATCTTACAGCGCGCATAACCAGGGCACTAACATAGCTGCACTATTTATAATTAAACAGACTGTCTCAACAACCTGTGCGTAACAGACAGAAAAGCAAAACTACAAATCTCTGGAGAGTGTGTCATATCGTCTGGTTCGCGCAAGTGGAAAAGCTCTCAAAGCTGACTCTAAAAGCTACAAAACACGACAAACAAAAAAACACCTGCCAGCTCTCTTTAAAAGCATTTGCACTCCACAGCAACCAAACCGACATTCAAACCACCCGCTAATTTTTTTTTTTTTTCAACCTATCAGTCTACCCTTTTGTTTATTTCTTCCATCAGTCTTTCTCTGGGTGACCTGCAAGTCCCACTGGTCACAACCTGGCTTCACTTACGAAAGTCAGTAGAAAAGAATGTATCCAGATACTATCATTACAGCGCGCATAACCAGGGCACTAACATAGCTGCACTATTTATAATTTTACCAAAATAGACCCAGACTGTCTCAACAACCTGTGCGTAACAGACAGAAAAGCAAAACTACAAATCTCTGGAGAGTGTGTCATATCGTCTGGTTCGCGCAAGTGGAAAAGCTCTCAAAGCTGACTCTAAAAGCTACAAAACACGACAAAAATCAAAACACCTGCCAGCTCTCTTTAAAAGCATTTGCACTCCACAGCAACCAAACCGACATTCAAACCACCCGCTAATTTTTTTTTTTTTTCAACCTATCAGTCTACCCTTTTGTTTATTTCTTCCATCAGTCTTTCTCTGGGTGACCTGCAAGTCCCACTGGTCACAACCTGGCTTCACTTACGAAAGTCAGTAGAAAAGAATGTATCCAGATACTATCATTTGCCATGTAACCAAAACTGCATGTGCTGAAGACTTTGCTACTTAAGCCACATTGGGAGGTGCTCATTTGCAAAGAAACGAAAGAAACGAAAAGAAGAAAGGATAGCTTTCACTTGTACTTGCTTAAATGTCTCAGGAAGGAGTCAAAAGCACTTGTCGAAACTTGTTGATTCCAACCATTGGGTATTTAAAGCTAGACTGATTCAGATGCAGCTAGGGATTACAGAAGTCACTGTTTCCATATATCAGATTTAGGCTACGTCCACACGAGGCCAGAGCTTTCCCTATCCGATCTTTTTTCCCGCCCTCGTCTCAAGAAATATCTACGTCCACATGAAACCACAAAACCGACACAAAACGATGTAGTATACATGCCAGACCAGCATGTGGCGCTGTAATTCTGCCACAGAGATACACTAAAAATGAAGAAGAAGACTTGGACTATGCGCATAAACCTTACGCGCGGTATACAAACGAACATGGAACAATACATTTAATAATCTGTGTTAATGTTAGTTAATAAAAAGACAAACGTTCAGTGTTTGTTCATGTTTTTGCTGCTGTTACGTGACGTAGCGGTGTCTGACTAGGGGCGAAACATGGGCTGATGACATCGTCGTTTCAGAAAATATACGGATTCGCTGTCCACACGAAAACGCAAGGGCAGCGTTTTCAGATTTATCCACTCTCTAAAGCCTCGTTGCCGTGACTTGCAGCCTTGCTGATTGTAAGTTGATTCAGCATTATGGTGTTGTGGTAAGAGAGACGTACTGAGAGAAAGAGAGAGAGAGAAAAGTGTGCTGGTTCATTCATGACTCAGACTGTGTGATCAGCAGCTGATGGGAAAGATGACCATTACGCATGACCTCTCTCTTTCGGTGTTGCCAATCTGGGGATTTTGTCACCAAATTCAGTGACTTTCACATTGTTGCTGCGGCTTTTATTAATGTTTTGCGACAAGGAGCTATTTTGCCGATATTTTGGCAATTTTGGGCAAAAAATATGGCAGATATTTGTAACGTCTTCGCCATTCTCTCATTATCATTTCACAAGTAAATATAGCTGAAATCACAGCACAGTGGTTGTCTTTAATGTGTATGGTGATTTTGTCAGACAACGTCTTGTTTTTAAATCAGTTCAGCAGTTCAGAGCAGCAGATTGGAAGTAACTGCATATAGTCTTAATAGATAGCGTTGCCTGAAACAGAAATGTTGTTAAATGAAGTCACATTACAATGCTTTTCAGGTGCTTTCTGTGTGGTTTTAATTGTTTCCCCAGACTCTGAACCCTTAAATACGAAAATCTATTATAAAAACTATTAATATAACATTTTTAAAACTATGATGCAAAAATCAAATAAACCATTACCATATTTATTTATCAATTCTTACACAAATTATGACACAACCAACCAATTTTGCCAAGTTGACGTACTTGGTTTGTGAACAGAATATTTTTTTTATTGTGAGGCATGTCCAATCAAGCTGTAATTTTGATATAATGATATAATGAATTAAAATTAGTAATTTAATTTTAATAAAATTATTTAATAAGTTAAATAAACACTCAAAATACTAAAAAAAAAAATAGGACCAGTGTTATTTCAGTGTATTAAAAGCATCAATGCATTGATATTCTTTAAACTAAAACTTATAAGTTGAACCAGTTTTAGCTCAGTTGTAATGAATATTTCACATCAGTTTTAGATTACTTTTAAGTATTTCTTTTTAGCTAATTGGCCTCATCTCTGATTATGTCCCCATGTCTCTGATCGGTACAGTAATTCTCTGCTCAGTACCGGGGCTGTACTGATGCTGGGCAAGCATTCAGGCGATCAATAAAACAGCCTTGCCATCCCTGAAGGACCCCGATTATCACATGACACTTTGGACAGCAGCCTAAGGAGTGCATATAGTGACCAGACACAAGCAGATTCAAAATACCCAACCAATTATATCATGAACTGTCTTAACTAGAATTATTCATTCAGAACACATGAAAATAATCAGAAAAAAAAAAATACTAAAATATTCCAAATTATTTACAATGTTATACCCATATGGACAGCATTTGTGGCATGCATCCAATTATAATAAATTAATACAATTTTACATAGGTGTAGTTTGCATGCAAATAATTGTTATATTATATTATAATTTGTATTATATATATTTTTTATATACAGTGGGTACGGAAAGTATTCAGACCCCCTTAAATTTTTCACTCTTTGTTATATTGCAGCCATTTGCTAAAATCATTTAAGTTAATTTTTTTTCCTCATTAATGTACCTAAAAATGGCTGTCCACCAACGTTTACCATCCAACCTGATAGAACTGGAGAGGATCTGCAAGGAGGAATGGCAGAGGATCCCCAAATCCATGTGTGAAAAACTTGTTGCATCTTTCCCAAAGACTCATGGCTGTATTAGATCAAGAGGGTGCTTCTACTAAATACTGAGCATTTTTCAGTTTTTCTTTTTTAATAAATCTGCAAAGATGTCAACAATTCTGTGTTTTTCTGTCAATATGGGGTGCTGTGTGTACATTAATGAGGAAAAAAAATTAACTTAAATGATTTTAGCAAATGGCTGCAATATAACAAAGAGTGAAAAATTTAAGGGGGTCTGAATACTTTCCGTACCCACTGTATATATTATAAATTGTTCATTCACCTAGAAAACATAACTGCAAAAAGACAAGACAATTGTACAACTTCTTGTGGGAATTCAGGTCTAAGTGCTTAAAAAAAACTCCTTCACATTTCTGCTTTTAAATCCTGTGAGTGTATCTAAACTGAAAGAATTCCTCAGCGGCAATAACAGAAGCCCCTTATAAGGAGGTGTGAAGGTCCACTGACTGTCCTTACGAGCTATAATGAGCATATTTCACACGGATTTGTTTATTCAGTTCTCAGACTGCAGCCACGGTGACCATTTAAACAGGAGGTTGACCTTCTGTTGCCTGGCAATTCACCTTTATAGAGCAGCTCTGATAAAGAGCATTCAGCAGAAGCATAATAAAGGCCAACGAGAGAGAAAGAGAGAGAGAGAGCGGAGGGGAGAGACACAGCAGAAGAATAAAGGCTATGAAGAAGAAGTGTCAAAGAGGTAAAACCAAAAACTATTTCAAGTTAATTATCAAGGTGAAGTTGGGTTATTCTTAAATCACATATAAACTGGAGAGAAATATACAGATGTACAGATCTCATTTACTTTAACAAGTTAAGTTTCTTAAATAACACGTCTGAAGATTTTTAATGCATTGCACCTTGCTAACTTTGGAAAATCCAACAACAACTTCTGTTTTAGCAAATTTACATACAAGCTATTGACAATGAAACATACTGCTATACAAAAGTTTGGGGTTTGTAAGATTTTTGAAAGAAGACTTGTGCTCACTGAGGGTGCATTTATTTGATCAAAATAAAGTAAAAACAATAATATTGTGAAATAATTTTCTATATTCATTTCTATATTCTATATTTCTATATTCTATATTAAAACAATATTCAGTATCACATGATCCTTAAAAAAAATGTTTAATATATTTTTATAACATTGTAAATATCTTTGCTGACACTTCTGATCAATTCATTGTGTCCTTGCTGAATAAAAGTATTAATTTCTTTAAAAAGAACATCTTTGAAACAATAGCATATATGCATTGTGAAAAGAACTATACAAATTAACATGACAATGTTTTTAAATGTTTGGACATTTGGTTAAAATTTGAGTAGACATATGCAACTGCATAAGCTCTTATACGTAGATTTCAGTGAAGGATCACTTGTGTGTTTGTGTGTGTCAGTGAGAGAGAAATGTTGTGTTCATAATGACTTCTGTAAACGCAGACAGTTTCCACAGTCCTCTACATGGGGATGTGGTCAGACTGGGTCAGAGCTGCATGTAGGAGGACTAAACCACTAGCAGAGGTCACAAAAACAACACCCACACACACAAACAGCATTTGTGCAATCACTGAAAAAGACAGTGGTCACCCTTACACTGACCCACTTAGCAGCAAGAAAAACTACACTGTTAAGTCAAGTATTTCATAAACTGAACACAGAATATGATGAACACTCCCATTTCATTACAATCAACAAAGCTGATTTATACTGTTTGAGCCCTGCAGTCCAGTGCTCACACACTGTTCTGGACTCTCACAAATACTATAATCACTGAGCTATACACTGCAAAATAGATCTCTTATTTACACTGGTCTACACTGTGTTGATTGTAATGGGTGAGTTCTAGTTTTGTTATGTTGCTTTAGGGCGGTGTATTTGGCAAACACTATTTACCTTACAAAGTGAGCATGACAACTTACTGTACAGCAGATCCAAAATAATTTCATACTATTCACATTTCAATTTAGTTTTAATGCTTCTTGGTTATAACACTTCTCTTTAGATTGTTTCTTCACACATCTCATCTGTAGATCAAACTGCTTAAAAGTCTATCTAGATTGGACTAAATCCGTGTCTGTGACTGGTTGAAATGCTCAGTTGCTGCAAGACAGTTGTAAATAGGAAGAAGGAAATAATATAATCAACAGCAGTAGACCTCTGCATGTTTGGTTAACTGTGAATACCATAATTATTAGGGATGCACTAATATAAACATTCTGCCTGATGACTAATAAATAGCCAATAATAGTTGACTAAACATCTTTATTAAAATACTAAAAATTAAGATCAATCATTTTAAGTGAATTTAAGCATCACTACATTATAATTTACAGTATAAAAGATTATATTTAACAGTGTTATTAAATTAGTAGTGTTTTAAAAGATTTTTTTTTTAAGATTAATTGATGGAAAAAGTCATCTAAAAGTAAAAATAACGGGGAAAAAATTAAATTGCACAATTCAATATACAATATCCAGTTTAAAAAATGTGCATAAAATATATGCAAAAAATTTGCATACAATATATGCAAATACGGTAGTATAAAATTATATATGCACTGATTTGCATACATTATTAGAACAAAAATCCGAACATTGGACAAAGCCAGGTTTCGTTGTGTTGACATATTAGAGTAAAAGGTTTTTATAGAGGGGGTTTCTTTTGGCTATTTCTATGGATATTTCTTTTTATCACTCCATACAGTAAATCAGAAAACACGGTCAACAGACAGAAGAAACAAATCACTGTTTTTAGGGATTAAATGTTACATAAATCAGGTGAATGACACCTGAACAAATCCCTCTGTAAAAACCTTCAGAATATAGATGGGAATAAAACTGAAATATTTGATGTATGCATTTTCTACAGATGGTCTTTGGAGAAAATGGTCTTTACAGATATGTATTGTAATTGAAATCCATAGTTTCAAATAGAGAATAACGTGTAATAAAATAAACACTTAAATGTGTATTTTGATGTTTTCTTTCCACTAGTCAAAACGGACCAGTGCATGAAAAAAAGTGTTCTTTCCTGGAGTGCCTTCCCTTAAAACGACATATTTAGCCCATAAGCAACAGCCTGACTGCAGAAGGTTTTGTGATGTTCGGCAGTTCATTATCCAAACATCAGGCAGAAAGTACAGGATGTAACCAAAGATGAGTCCAGACTTTCAATAAGCGTGAGTAAAAGTAATGTGCCGTGTGTATATTCCTGTGAAGGCTGCATATGAGTGTGAAAGTGTAGAGGAAGATTCTCTAAAATACATGAACTGTTGACCTGAGGTTCTCTCTCCATTTAAGAGATATTAAACAGCCTGCAGGGAACCATCTCATTAGATTAGCACATCATAAACACCTCTAAAGACCTCAGGACTACATCAACGAGTGAGAAAAATACTGCAAATAGAAGCACTTAGGATAGTTATAGCACCTCTTCAAAACAAGCTGCATGATTTGAGGTAGCACGTCTGTAAACGGTGCAGATTGTGTTACACGCCAAAGTTGAATACTTATGGTTAGGGGTTTGTTCAAATCCACAAAACATGGTGAAGTTTAGCATATCAGTGTCACAAACCCAGAGCAGATCCATCACTCACAGGCCACATAAACATTTCTCTTTGTGGGCAATCCCAATGTTTGCGTTTAAAAGTGTGCTTCAGCAGAGGAGAGTTAGGCCGCTAATGGGATGTAGATATTTCAAACATCAAAACAACACTCTTCGTCCATAATGAGCCATCCCAATCTCCTGCTTTCTTTAGGGAAACAAAAACATACGTAGAGGCTTGTGGGATTTCGGGCAGTCTGTGCGTGTCTATATGGTGGGAGAGAGTTTTTCTGAAACCCAGCCGTTGTTTTTCCTCTATAATCCACAAGTTCTAAGAAGGTGCTTCCCAGCTGTGGCGGCTGCCTGAAGGGAAACATTCCGGGAACATTCAGGGCTGTGTCCAGGATATGGGCAGCTCTCGTCCACCTTATAGAGCTTAGGTCGCAATCCCACGGATCTGCACGCATGCACTGCAATCCCTGCACGCACGTACCTTTCAACTCCATGCAAAGATGACAAACAAAGAGTGAGAAAGAGAAGTTGATGGTTGTTTCTTTATCTGATGTGGTAATAGCTGACGGGATTGAGCTAAACTAGAGAGATGCCGTTAATTTGTACAATCATTTTCACTGTCAGTTGTTGTGATTTTTAGGGGCCTGGCCTGTTTGACAGATGTGGACTCAGTGAGGATTTTGCAACCAGTCTTAGCAATTTCCTGGTCCGCTTTCGTCTGAGATCCACAGCACAGACTCAACAGGTCCTTAGGAAAGGCCGTCCACACTGCCTTAAAGAAATATGTTAGCCAAAAATGAAATTCTGTAGTTCGTTTACTAACCCTCATATGGCTGTCATGCATCACAAAAGAATTAAATGGTTTCTTTTCTTTTTTTAAGAGAAATGAAAACTCGACCGCAGTGTAATTTCCAGCACATCTCAAATTACATATTGTGCTTAATAGCATTTTTATTAAAGTTACGCTGTAAAAAAAAATTTGTAATTTTAACTGTAAAATTTTGTAAAACTGCTACGGAAGAAAAAATGTTAATAGGTTAACAGTAAGTTCCCATACTATATACAGGGAAAAACTGTAAAAGATCTAACCAGACATTTCATGTAATTTTACAGTAAAATGCTGTTAATTGTATCGTTTTTAGAAGTAAAAATAACAAATCAATGTATAATTTACAGTCAAAAACTGTAAACTGATATTCCCAGAATTCCCTGCATGACACTCCACATTTGAAAGTATTTTGTTTAAATAATCATGTTTTTTAATAGTTTTTGTTATCAGTTATGTACATTTGGGCTTCATGTTACATCTTCTGTTGTTTAATGAATGTTTAAGTATTGTGTGTTACCATGAAGGTGTTTTGTGTTTGCATGAATGACTCTGGCACCTTCTATATATTACTATATACTTCTGCTTGTGGCGAAGCTACTTGTGATGAGCTTTGATTCTTCATGTGGCTTTCTCTTTTACCACCTGCATTATTATGGTGGTCGTCAGCATGTTAAAGGTACAAAGCAGATTTTAATAGCAGTGTGCGTTGTTGAATTTACTGGTTTACATTCAAATTTTCTTGTTTGTAAATTACAGTTTTATACTGTAAAATTAACAGTTTTTGGCAGTTTTTCTGTATTTTTTACAAAATTATTCTGGCAACCACAGCTGCCGAAATTATTTTGTAAAAACTACAGAATTTTTTACAGCGTACCAAATTTCATCAAACAAATATCATTGAGCATTTTTCCCATATCTAATTTAACAGCTAACATTGTATTAATCTTGTATATATAAAAAAATTTTTTACACTTTTTGCATAATTTCACAAAGTTACAGCTTGACTATAAAGTATGTGTACACACAATAAACATATTCAGTTCATGAGTGATATTTACCTTGATTTCTCTTTGTTTTCTTCGCATATATCATATTTCATCAACGTGTTCTTTACTGACATTGTTGTCTCCTTGGCAAGCAAGTACAATAACTTGGTTAAAAAAAACAATTAGGGGCAAAATTGTTTAGTGTGGTGGAAATGACGCCACAATTGTGGGGCAAAAAACAAAACAAAACAAATATATATATATTTTTTTACATTGAAGAAATAAAAAAAAAAATCACTGAAAATCCTCCCCTCGCCCATTGCTCTCAAATCTTATTTGTACTTGTGCACATTTATACATGTTGAGTTGCCATCAGCTATGATATATGAGAGAACCAATGGTTTTTAACATTATTGACATAAAACCAGGCACAATGTTTCATGAGGCACCAGCTAACATATGCATAGAACATATGAAGACCATACCAGGGTCATGCATAATTCTGAGGCATGATTTAGAGACGCAGAGCTTGAATACTCATGATGCGTCAATGCACGGATATTTTGTGGAACATTTCAGCTGACGTGTTTTTTCAATGCACAAATGACAGTAGTCAGCACTTCTGTCAAAAAGAGCTGAATTTTCTGACTAAACAGGAGGTAAGCAGGCTCACAGAGCATGACTACTCATCATCACTGACTATCCTGCAAAAAGCACCAGTCCAACTGTATGCCCACGTCAGCATGTCAGTGTGTTGCACATGAGATGTGCCAGACCGTAGCGTCAGATTCTTAAGTTGGCCTGAGTTTGCACGTTCGTTTGCACGTTCGTTTGCATTTTGTGCCACACAACCAGAGCCAATTTACAATATATGTATTTTACAGGAATGTATTTGTACATTAAAAAGTTTGTTTTGTATATGTCAAAAAAAATCAACCTACTAATGAAGTAACGTCTCGGTTACGTATGGTAACCCTCGTTCCCTGAAGGAGGGAACGGAGACGTCACGTCGGATGACCGACGAATTGGGATCTCGCTTAGAGAGACCAATCTACTTCGAGTGTAAACTAAACGAGCCAATGCACATTGGCATGCGATTATTGCATCCAGCTGCCGCTGATCACAGCGTGAGTATAAGTAGGCAGCAGATGCAGCGCATATTCAGGTTTTCGCTGAGGAGCCGAGCCGGTGACCCGGCCGCTCAGCGGTGGTACAGGAGCTGTGGCGACGGGACGTGACGTCTCCGTTCCCTCCTTCAGGGAACGAGGGTTACCATACGTAACCGAGACGTTCCCTTTCAGTCGGTCACTCCCGACTCGAGAGTGACCGACTGAAAGGGAACAGTGATTTTCTTATATTGTAAATTAGTGTGCCTACAGTGGAATTTATTCAGAAAGTGTTTTGTCGGCAAGCGCCTAATCAAATTAGCATTATTAACAATGTTCTGCAAAAAGCTATTAACCAATTACGGCTTCACCATAACATAGGGCTGCTAATCATTGGGGTCCAAAACAACATTGTACCAAAAGACAGGAACCATGGTATGCTTTTGGTTTAAGTTTTTTTTTTTTTTTTGTCATATCTCTATATTGTTATGTAGTATGAATGCAGAGAAGAAAAAGACATGTGTGTGTGTGTGTGTGTGTAATTGAGAGGGCCCGCTGGTCATTAAGGGCCCCATTGGTCATTAAGCTCGCTGTGGGATCTCATTCATAGTCTGGGCTAATTAAAGAGCCGTTAAATTGTTCACTTGGGAACATGACTAAGCACTTTCCAAGACATAGAAAATGATGATTAAATAGAAATCACAAATGGGCCACATCTAGCGGCCTTTCAAGCTGATCTGAGACCCTGTCGCTCTTCAAAAAAATGATTTTGTTAAGACGTATGTAGAGGAGCCTGTTAATATATTACAAAAATCACATGCAACTTCTTGGATCATCTAAAAATGAGGGGTGTATATTAGGGGTTGCACCGACTAATGGACTAGTCGACTAGTCGACTTCAATGCTCTGCCATGACGCTTTAAGCTTGACGTCGACTAGTCGCTGGTCCTATAGAGGGCGCAACAGGATAAGAAATCTTTGAAGGACTTCCACATTTATGCTCCGTTTACAAACAGTTAAAATGACAAATAAATGCATACTCCAGGGCTTAAAGTTCTCCGGCACCGTGCCGGATCTCCAGCGTGCAGTGTTTGGCTGCGGAAAAAAATAATCCTACATTAAAAAAAACTTGTTGATATCACTTTCGAGTCCATGAGTTCGCCTACCAATGGTATGAGAGG
>NW_015664762.1:122528-132584 GCF_001515625.1 Sinocyclocheilus rhinocerous
ATTAAGGTAATCTTTACCGTGCTACTTTATCTGTATTTGATTTTGAATGAGCAGAAATCTGTGAGAAATATAACGACCCAAAGACAAAATAACTGATAAAAAAGCTGTTATAGGAGCAACAGCCATGTGGGCAGCGCTGTGTCATATGCCATAGTTGTGCACAAGGTGTTTGTCACAGCTCCAGACTTATTTGTTCATTAATGACGTCATCAGCGACTAGTCGACTTCGACTCGACTTTCATCACATAAAAGTCGACTTCAAAAAATCAGAAGTCGTTCAACCCCTAGTGTATATTAGCTTTCATTTTTTATCCTCCTACAAAAACTATAAAACAACAGAAATCCTGGACAACAGCAAATTATGATCCCAGATTCTCAGTCCTTACATGTAACTAACTAACTAACTAACTAAATACATTTCTGGAGAACTGACCTTATTAAACTGATCTAGCGCAGGATGACACAACAAACCAAACCAGTCAGTATGTGAAAAAAGTCAAATTTACATTTAGACATTACTGGGTTTCAATATTTTACAAAATTTCTCACCAAATAGTATTTTATATATTTACTTAGTATTTTATTTATTCATCATTCATTGAAGCTATAAAGATATGCTAATAAAGAAACTCATTATTGCTGCTCTTTTTCATTGTTACCACTTTGCCTAGGTCGTTTCCAAATATTTGAAGAGCACTGTATATAAAATTATTTGTTAATAATAATAATAATAATAATGATAATGATAATCATCATCATTTTATTTATTTAGTTAGTTAGTTATTAGTTCTTAACACATTTAATACTGTTTTAATAAATTTTATATTAATAATTTTTATACTTTGCTTTTATTGTTTTATTTTTATTTCTTATGCATCTGTTGTGATTATGTTATGATTGTTTTAAAGCACTTTTTACATATGTGGTAAATTACTATATTTATTTACTATTATTTTTTATTTATGTTTTAAATACATATGCATGTTTTATATAGTAGATTCTCATTTGCAGTGTTCTTCAAAAGTATGTATAAGAAAATATACATACATGATATATGATGTATACAATACTCTTCCTACTTGTGACAGCATGCATAAAAAATGTATTTCAATTTCGAACTGCAAATATCTTCACTGCAGTTCCTCCCTGATGGACCGG
This sequence comes from Sinocyclocheilus rhinocerous, assembly GCF_001515625.1. Lineage (NCBI taxonomy): Eukaryota > Metazoa > Chordata > Actinopteri > Cypriniformes > Cyprinidae > Sinocyclocheilus > Sinocyclocheilus rhinocerous. Next base: position 123,687 of record NW_015664762.1, read on the forward strand.
ATGCACACGAGAAAGGAGGAAGTGTGCGCCCACAGTTTTTAATTAGCAAAATACACACAAGAAAATAAGCCACGAGGTCCACAAACTAACTAATTAACTATCTACATCCACTTGGACCAGCTAATGGTGATAAATGACCAGCTTCGACCATTCAACTCCCATCAGAAGCTAATTCTATCTGGATTTTCAGGTAGGAGAAAACTGCAAAGGAAAATATATGCATGTTGGCTGAATCTGAAAGGCACTTTGAACCAAGTTGCAACAGGCTAAATTCCCACTGAACTTTCTCGTTGACTGACAGGATGATAGCAGTCTTCAGAAATCTTTGGAGACGTCAGCGCATGCTTTTCTTCATGTCTTTTGACTGATCTCTGAGCCCATCAACGGCACAATCACGTGAATAAGGTTGTCATAGAAACGTGGCCTTTACAGCAATTAGAAGGAGTGGGTCGGATCACGTGAAAGCGGGAAGGGAGAGAGTGGGTTAGCCTATCAGTTAGCTGCTGTCAATCACAGGCACGCCGCAGGCAGCCGACACCAACCAGTCAGTATGTGAAAAAAGTCAAATTTACATTTAGACATTACTGGGTTTCAATATTTTACTAAATTTCTCACCAAATAGTATTTTATATATTTACTTAGTATTTTATTTATTCATCATTCATTGAAGCTATAAAGATATGCTAATAAAGAAACTCATTATTGCTGCTCTTTTTCATTGTTACCACTTTGCCTAGGTCGTTTCCAAATATTTGAAGAGCACTGTATATAAAATTATTTGTTAATAATAATAATAATAATGATAATGATAATCATCATCATTTTATTTATTTAGTTAGTTACTTATTAGTTCTTAACACATTTAATACTGTTTTAATTAATTTTATATTAATCATTTTAATACTTTGCTTTTATTGTTTTATTTTTATTTCTTATGCATCAGTTGTGATTATGTTATGATTGTTTTAAAGCACTTACTATTTTTACAATTACTATATTTATTTACTATTATTTTTTATTTATGTTTTAAATACATATGCATGTTTTATATAGTAGATTCTCATTTGCAGTGTTCTTCAAAAGTATGTATAAGAAAATATACATACATGATATATGATGTATACAATACTCTTCCTACTTGTGACAGCATGCATAAAAAATGTATTTCAATTTCGAACTGCAAATATCTTCACTGCAGTTCCTCCCTGATGGACCGGATGCACACGAGAAAGGAGGAAGTGTGCGCCCACAGTTTTTAATTAGCAAAATACACACAAGAAAATAAGCCACGAGGTCCACAAACTAACTAATTAACTATCTACATCCACTTGGACCAGCTAATGGTGATAAATGACCAGCTTCGACCATTCAACTCCCATCAGAAGCTAATTCTATCTGGATTTTCAGGTAGGAGAAAACTGCAAAGGAAAATATATGCATGTTGGCTGAATCTGAAAGGCACTTTGAACCAAGTTGCAACAGGCTAAATTCCCACTGAACTTTCTCGTTGACTGACAGGATGATAGCAGTCTTCAGAAATCTTTGGAGACGTCAGCGCATGCTTTTCTTCATGTCTTTTGACTGATCTCTGAGCCCATCAACGGCACAATCACGTGAATAAGGTTGTCATAGAAACGTGGCCTTTACAGCAATTAGAAGGAGTGGGTCGGATCACGTGAAAGCGGGAAGGGAGAGAGTGGGTTAGCCTATCAGTTAGCTGCTGTCAATCACAGGCACGCCGCAGGCAGCCGACACCAGCTCGGAGCTGAACGCCGCTGCTGAAGGAGGAATCAATAAGCAAGACAGCGAGAGACAGAGATACACTGGTGATGTGTGAAGGTGGCAGGTGAAGGTGACCCGGGTTAGGAGGAAGACGCACACACACAGGTTAGAACATACAAAACTCAAGTACCTAGAGACAAATACACACACCTGCTGTGATGGATGGAGCCTGACATTGATGTAGTTCGGTCAGAAACAAAGCCACCTGTCGCATCACACACTACATAGGAGGGAAAGATCATCTCACCATCTGTTTTGAGAAGGTATGCACATAGGCGGAGCGTGTGTAAGGCCTGGCCACAGGGTCTTGGGGCAAAAATGCCCCTGCACAAACAAATTAAATCTATTACGTCTGTTGCTAACAAAGTGTAAATGAATAGAAAGTGTCGACTGCGGCCTTATATTAAGATTTGCTCATGTTGCACCGTATTTCATTTTAGGCGTTTTTACAGTGTTGCGCATTATAACCATACACGATTCTGTTGAGCTTAGGAATGCAATGGCCAATCAGAGGCGTTCAGATGAGTCATCGCTGAAACTCATCAGCTTTGTTGAATGCGCGCACGTTCGATGACTGAATTCCGCGAATTCTCTCATCATAAACAACCAAGCGCAGATGTACGTACAATGTAAGGTATTCATTTCACAGTGTAGACCGCTTCAGTGATTATAACGATAGTTGTTTTTTTTGAGAGTGTGATAGATCAAAGTTAGTGATGATGTCATTTATGTGCATAATTTCTTCGCCGTTTGAATAACCGTGGGAAGGAAACGTTATATAATTATCAATTTCTAATGTTTTAATAAAATTGTAATCACATTAAATATAAATTCAGTCTATTAAACATATTTTATTAGCCTACATGACACCCATGTCTGGTTCTTGCCTAAAAAGACAGGTTTATGAAGTTTGTAGTTAATAGATTTGGCTGCTTTTAGCCTTACGCTGGAGTTGGTTCTCCCTCTGCCTATGGGTATGCAGTTCATTAGGAAGCCATTTTGAAAAAAAAAGTTTTTGTCAAGGAGTTTGGTCAGAAACCTGTGATGTGGAACAATGTTATTTTAGTATTATTCATATACTATTACAGTATTAATTAATATTGTGAAATATCTTTTTATATATTTTCAGTTTTCATTTTAATTTTAGTTTAAGATTTTATATTTTTGTATAATTCTTATTCCTATCGAGCTTTAATTTATTTGTATTAATTTCAGTACTTTAGTTTAAACTTATTTCAGTTAGTTGTCAAGGAAACATGTATTCATTCATTCATTCATTCATTCAGTTTTTCATCTAATATTTAGATTTTATTTCAGCTTTATTTCAATTACCAGAGACTTACACAATTTATTTGAATTTTCTAAGAGTCATACACAATTTATTTTCAAACTATTTTGTCCATTTTAATTCAAATAGCATTTCTGCATCCGGCACTCTAAAAAATGTTGGGTTAAATATAACCCAGCATTTTTTAGAGTGTGTTTGCTATTCAATTCAAATTGAATATACAATTCCATAATGTGTCAGTGTTTCAGAATGCTGTTTATTATTGCCTACTGTTACACAGGAGCGGCTGTATCTTTACAAGAAAAAATTACTTGTGCTTTTCCTCATTTGAAAGTAGCATTGGATAAAAGCATCTGCTGAATGAATAAATGCCCAGAAATCTTCCTCATCCAGTCCACAGTTCGTCCAAAGCATCAAAACTCAGTCCCTACTTCCGCATCCAGTCACTGAGTCCCTCTCAGAACCGCTGTTGCCACATTAGCACCGGTTGCTAAGAGACCCCAAAGATTCCAGAATCCCCATGTGCCCCATCAAGGCCCACAGCCATTTAGATGGAGTTCTGCGTTCCCAGCTTTGGTTACCGAGGGAGGGAAATTGGTATTTGGAGGAGAGGAGAGTACCATAGTGAGAGAGAGAAAAAGCAGGCACTCTGAGCTGAAAACATCCCACAATCTATCTTCTGCCATGGTAGCCAAATAGTCAAGCCCATAAACAAAGACAACATGAAGAGTGATCAGCAATAATGAGCTGTTCGAAATGGCCACTGGCCTTCTTTTGGCCCAACAAAGCAATAAAAGAGTTGAAAAGTGGCCAGACAGGCAGAATGACTTGTGGACCGGGGATAGTGAAGAGAACAAGGCACTTTGACTAGTTATATGTTTGCCGTACTGCTTCTTGGAAAATTCAGCTGGTGGAATCCTGTGCAAGAATAAATAGTAGCTAATTCTAAAGGTTGATTGTCTAGTTTTTTGAGTTGAAGAACAAGAGCAGAGCCATGATAAAGCTATCTAAAGTACATGCTAAGCTAGCTACCTCTCTCTGATCATGTCATGGAACATTTCTCATCACGTCATGCTTGGCGGTTATCTAATAATTGCTAAACTGGTGGTGTGTCAGCGGTGGTGGACGTTAAGCTTTGGCTGGAGCTCGTCCACAAATTCCACCGAAGTTATAAATCAGTGACGGGTCCGAAATCTGGCATCGGTTCCTGTGTAACACAAACAAAACTCCACTAAACAAGAGACGCCTCGCCACTCACGGAATACTAAACACAAGGATTAGGAGGGTAAATAAAAAGCAATGTGTTCCTCTGTCTTTCAATCGGACGGATGGTGGATCTGCTGTGATTTCGCAAGAATGAATCACAACACCTCACAATCACAACACTCTGCGCCGTCTGGCATGTTAGCATCACTGTACCCACACTCTTCATGTGATTTACCCGAAAAAGGCGTCAGCATTACTCTTAATTCAGGTTCAGGTCTAGGGTTAAGGTCTTAAATAACATTTTAATCAAGTTATCATTCAACTCTGATTTCAGGGGTTCGTTATGGTTGTGATTACGTATTGATAAACAATTTTAGAAGGCTAACTCTTAAGTTTTGGCCTACACTGTAAAAAAAATTCCGTAGAATTTACGGTAAAAAACCGGCAGCTGTGGTTGCCGGAATTTTACCCGTAAATTTTACGGAATTTTTTTTACAGTGAATGTTTGCAGGACCAAAACAAATGTTATTTCAGAAAAATCAGGGCTCTAGACTCATTCTTCCCCCCTTTTTTTTTTTTTTTTGCTACACCATGGGATTAATCAATGCATGCTGATGAATAGTTTTTCTGTCATCATAGTTTATAGTTATATGGTACCAAATGTGGGATTAACATTCAACCTGTACTTTTCATCAGTATTATTTGTGATTTGAATTTTGTGAACGGGAGTTCCTCTTTTGCTATGTTATAAGCCGGGATTTGGAATTAATGGAATTAATCAGGAATTGACTGGATCATTAAAAGTTGCCATTTCATACCACAATGGAGCCATACTTATAGGGATAGTTCAGCCAAAAATGAAAATTACTCACCCTCAAGCCATCCTAGGTGTATATTACTTTCTTCTTTCAGACAAATACAATCGGAGTTATATTTAAAAATGTTCTGGCTCTTCCAAGCTTTATAATAGCAGTGAATGGGCATTGAGGTCCAATAAAGTGCATCCATAATATTAATATTGTTATTAATAATACTAATATAAAATGGTAAATATTTGTTTTTTAATATATTATTTTAATTATATTATTATAAGATATTTGATATTAATTTTAATAACATTAAAATTGATATTAATATTAATGTTGTTTTAATATATTTTAATAGTAATATTAAAACCAACTGCCGTTATGTGTGACATCAGCTCAAAGGGTAACTAGTTTCAGAGCTGTAGCAAGTTGTTTCAATTGCTGAATGATTACAAAAGACGTTTTGTTTTGTTTTTGTCTGTGGAATAACTGTTGAAATGTTCACAATAAGACCTGGAACGTGCTAAAAACAATCTACAGGGTCAATTTTGAGTTCATGTTGACTTTAAAATCTACTTCCAAGGAGCAGGAAGAAGATATCACTGTAAAAAACATGGCAATGCTGATAAATGTAGCAGAACAGCTGTTTGGCCTCGTTATGATACGGGGCATGTGATACTACCATGAATATCTGCTTTTTCTAAGCCTCAACATTACAGGAAAAAAATAACATGGTGTCTGTGTTTGCAGTGTCAGTCAAATCCACTGATAAAATAGAGCTCAGGGCGTAACCTCTGGACCCCGCTCATATCAAACAGTGAGATGTGACTCAATGATCCAAACGTTCAACTCCTGTTCTGACACTCTCAATGTGGAACACATCTACAAATTAATTAACAACACTGGGGTCAGAGGTTAAAGTGTTTAATCACACTGTGCCTGTGGGGCTAGTGCCATGGCCTTGTCCAGCTGTGCCTCAATCAATTTAAATGCCTCATCATCATGAGGACGGCACCACAGGGCACAGGCTCAGGGGTCAACAGAGAGGCCATCTCATGAAATATTGACCCCTATGAGAAACGGGGTTCATGGAACTTGAATGGCGTGAACGTGACGGAGCAAGATGTGGTGTCATGAAGGAGGGAGGGAAATACGAGGGTGAAGAGGATGTGACTGCAGTTAAAATGCAGTTGCGTTGATAAACAGCATCTGTAGTCAATCACATTCTATATGCAAAAGTTCAAAGCTGCGATCAGACTCTGACTCCAAACAACCACTACTACAGGATTGGGCCTCATTTTGGAAAGAAAAAAAATCACAAATAAAGTCAGCAATGAGATCATAGACAGCAATGAGATTGCACATGAAGAGTTCAATCTTTCTGTCCTGAGAAGAGTTTAGAGTCTTTAGACTTTAAGAAAACAACCTCAACAATGTCTCAAACTGTGCTCAGATTTGACCAAAGAGTCAAGGCCCGTTCACACCAAGGACAATAACGATAATGATAAAGATATAACATTTTAAAATTCATTCTAAATTTAAAAGAATAGCAGAGTCCACATCACGACTATAACGACAATGGCACAGAGGAACGATATCGTTGAAACAGCTTCCAAAATTATTTATGAACAATAAAAACATGGACAATCAGAATTCATCCTGCTTTAAAAAGTTCAAGCATTTAAAATGGCAGATGGCAATTGCACATGCTTATGATAAACAGATTGTTATTGTGCCTCGGTGTGGATGCTAATATAGCTATTGTTACTTTTATAGCCATCGTTCTCGGTGTGAACGGGCCTTCAGATATATGAACTCTCATTTCTCATAAGACCAAATTATGTATGTTTCTATTAATATTTATCCAAAGAAATTCTAGGAGGAACATTCAGTATAATACATAGTGAAATGTAAATGAGATATAATAATGTTATATAGTTCCATTACATGTTGTGGGTAATGAAAGAGAAAGCTCCCCAAAGAAAATAAATAAATATAATTGAATGTTAATGAAAAATAAATAAAGTTTGATATATGGTGCTTTTAACCACTAAATACATAATTCATTGCTCCCTCTCAGTTGAAATTCTAAAAAGTCGAAACTCTCGAACATCTACAGCACATTTGCACGTCAAGATGTTTCAACATAATCTAACAAAACACCTTCTGCTGGCACACAACACATCCAGAGCACCTATCATAACATCTAACCTTGAGAACTGCACGTCTTCTTCCAAAAGACAGTTGGAGGAAAAACAGACAGCTTATTTCTTTTGGTCAGCTGGTTCACTTGAGTATTACGACCAGGTTCTCAAACAAAAAACACCTTCGACTTAAAGCCCCCCATGTCGATTTACTTCTGAGTGAAATAAATAAAGAAACACTTGTGAGTGCTCTTCTTATGATAGTAGCAGAGAAAGCATGGTGGGCTCAGGAACATTCTGTTTCTGTTCACTCCACACGTTTACATATTTACCATTAAGCACCGTGGCAAAACTGGGCATGTGTTTGTCCTGGCATGTGCAACCTGAAACAGAGGGAGAGGGCAAGCCAAGAGGGAAATGGTAAACAAGAGAGAGCAGAAGTTGGCTTTGTCTTACAAAAAAAAAAAAACAGATGCAGTAGCTACAGTACCAAAACACATTTCCAGGACAGGAGATCTAATCCCGTTGACCCCTCTTCTCTCTCACTCTTTACGCCCTCGAGCAGTTGTTTGCTGCTGCAGTTGTTCTGTTGTGGTAGACAGTACAGCAGTTTCTCTACTTGCCATATTTGTTCTCTAATTGCTCTCTAAGTGTCATATTATACATTTTGTATGAAATAATTTTTCTCCCTGAGGTCCACTTACGAGTGATGGTATAATTTTGTTTTTATAATTTACAACCCTTTCTCTGACACTTAAGGCAAGTTTACACCAAGGATGTCCCTTCTCTGAGAAACAGGCTGATCTTTTCCTGTTTTTATGAAGTCCCGCCCTCAGAAATAGGCGATGGGCTCTGATTGGTTAGCTAGCCCAGTGTGTTGTGATTGGCTAAACCGCCTCTAGTGCATGTCTAAACGTCCCACCCCTCACCTCAGCGGCATGTGCTCCGGTTGTATTGTAAACAACGACTCCGTTAATATCACTTATCAGTTTGAGCCCGATTGAGAAGCAGAGGATATTATTGAAGAGGATCATGCAGAACCTGTGCAAGCACGGCTTTTAATGGTAGGCCTATGTTTTTTGTTTGTTGTTGTCTCATACTTTTAGATATGCTGTTATTTGTAAATGCTACTGCTTATGTTAGCTTTTAATATACGGTTTTATCCTGATTAAAGCTTTAATACAGTACAGCAACCCATGCTTAATGCTTCTCATAGCTATGTGCAAATAAGAATATAATTGGAACAGTTCATTGTCCGAGCTGAGCTGAATGAGAGAGAGAGAGATGCAGAGTGTGTGCAGAGCAGGGGGACGTGAGGAACAGTATTAAGAACCGCTGCTTTAGAACATTGATTTTGAAACTTGTGAATCCATTAGAATCGTTAGAAGACAGAATCGTGATTCATATATGAACAGATTTTTACATGCACCTCTAGTTTTCTCTTCCTCTTCTCTAAAGCAGCGCAGCATGGCCTCACCCCCTTTGCTGCCTTTTCCCAGGGGCGGGGTTAATCTGGGTTTGTTATGTCACGAACCCGGGAAGTAACTTCTTGTAGTCCCTACCAGCCGTTTTTGTAGGCATTAAACTGCCAGAATTTTAAAAGACAATATCTCCGTTTGCATTGAACTTTCAGCTTCGTAACTTTGCAGATATTGTTTATGCTCAAACAGCA
>NW_015664762.1:133535-134369 GCF_001515625.1 Sinocyclocheilus rhinocerous
TTTTAATATACAGTTTTATCCTGATTAAAGCTTTAAAACAGTACGGCAACTGCATGCGTGTCCATGTATAACGCTTTTCATAGCTATGTGAAAATAAGTGTATAATTGGAACAGTTCATTGTTGGAGCTGAGCTGAATGAGAGAGAGAGAGAGAGAGAGAGAGAGAGATGCAGAGTGTGTGCAGAGCAGGGGACGCAAGGAACAGTATTGAGAACTGCTGCTTTAGAACATTGATTTTGAAACTTGTGAATCCACTAGAATCGTTAGAAAACAGAATTGCGATTCATATATGAATAGATTTTTACGTGCACCCCTAGTTTTCTCTTCCTCTTCTCTAAAGCAGCTCAGCATGGCCTCGCCCCCTTTGCTGCCTTTTCCCGAGGAAGGGTTTATCTGGGTTTGTGACATCACAAACCCGGGAAGTAACTCGTATTAGTCCCTATCAGCCGTTTTTGTAGGCATTAAACCGCCAGAATTTTAAAAGACGGTATCTCCGTTTGCATTGAACTTTCAGCTTCGTAACTTTGCAGATATTGTTTATGCTCAAACCGCAACATAACACACTAACGTTAAAAAAGTGAAATCGCAGTCAACCACCCCTTTAAGTATTTGCTATTGACTGTTCAAATGCTGAGTTTTGCGCCGTGTAGAGTATCGACTCGTGTGTGTGTGTGTGTGTGTGTGTGTGTGTGTATGTGTGTGCGTGAGAGAGAGACAGGGTCACATCACAGTGGAGTCAGCTTTCTTAATCGCGGCTTGTGTACTGCAAATACATACGAGCATCATCACGGTGTCTGTCCCACGACTCTGTTCCCCTTTCGGGCTTGAACTGAT
>NW_015664762.1:134416-142990 GCF_001515625.1 Sinocyclocheilus rhinocerous
AGCGAGAGAGAGAGAGAGAGAGCGAGACAGGGTCACATCACAGTGGAAGCTTTCTTAATCGCGGCTTGTGTACTGCAAATACATACGAGCATCATCACGGTGTCTGTCACACGACTCTGTTCCCCTTTCGGGCTTGAACTGATGGTAAAACTAAGGGCACTATGTACTGTCTTTACATTTATGTTGAAAGCTGAAGGTCGCGATTATGGAAAGGGGAGTTACATTTCCGATGCGTGCTTGTGGTGTTCGGCCAATCACAATGCACTGGGTCAGCTGGCCAATCAGAGCAGACTGTGCTTGTCGGAAGGAGGGGCTTTGTAGAAAATGACGCGTTTGAGAGAGGCGGGGCATAGAGGAACTACAATAATGTACAGTATTTGAAAAATAATGTGTTTTTTGAACATTAAAGCATGTCAACATATTCTGTTACACCAAATACACAAAATAATGATCTTTAAAATAGCATCATATGACCCCTTTAAAGCAGTAGACGACATAACTGCAGTGTGTGTTTATAATAAGCAGAATGTTAACATCCGTTGGAGTGGATGCTATAGTTATCATTATAGTTATTTTTATAGTTATCATTCTTGGTCTGAATGAGTCTTTACATCATGTTGTCACTCAAAATTTTGCCATCATTTACTCACCATCCACTTGTTCTAAACCTGAAAATAAATAAATAAATAGACAAATAAATAAATAAATACTATGGAAGTTGATGGCTACCGTCAACTGTTTGTTTACCAGCATTTTTCAAAATATCTTCTTTTGTGTTCAATGGAAGAAAGAAACTCATACAGCTTTCGAACAAATGAAAGGTGAGTAAATGATAACAGAATGTCAATTTTTTGGGTGAACTATCCCTTTAACATTCTTATTTGCATATTTGCAGTGTCATTCATTGGACGAATGCAGCATGCGACCTGTTTACATAACGGCTCTAGCATTGCGCATCCTTTATTTATCTATTATTGCAGACTGCCTTTCCTGAATGGACTTTTCAGACTATAAAGGTATGCACTGAAATTCACATGTTTTTCCATCACCATTTGACATTTTTTTCCCCTCAAATGCTGAAATGGCTGTTTATACAATGTGCCATGTTTCTGTGACCATCCAAAGCATGTGATGAACCACATGATTGGGTGTCTGTTGCTAATCATCCAGCCATAACACTCCAACATGGCATCATTTCACACTGTACATGTTTATGTAGGGTTAACTACAACGTTAAGTTAACGGCAAGTGTGAAACGTTCTTTTACGAGGTTTCGAACACCAATAACTCAGCGTTAAGCGCAATGTGAAAAACCATAAGAGTTGTCAGAAGCTTAGTGATGGTGACACTGAAGTCATGCAATCGTAGTTTAGTTTGTTCATAGCTTACATTTAAAAATCCAATTGGGTTTATGTCGTGGGAACCAGGGTGATACGAACCTCTGGGTTGGCCTACAAAAATATATCATCACTGTATCGCTCTATTTTAGACCTCCATGATTGTGGCAGGTTTACAAAGCTGAAAAGTGCTGTTCAAACTGTTTAAATGTTGAGAGGATCTGTTAAAAATTTCAGTTGTTTCTAACTGCCATTTTTGACATTGAGGGCACAAAGTCTCAGACAGTACTTTTGAGTGCCAAATCTGATAAGTACACTGCCATAACAGCTGGTCTTACTGTCTGAGAGATGCGATCAATGCTACAGGCGTCAGAGGTTTTAAAGTGGGACCTGTGGCCTTTGGAGAAATCCAGAGTGATGGATGGACATCATTCTTCATAACTCGTCTCCTCTCCCAAACACTTTTGCTCTCATTGACCTTGTCTCTTTCTACCCTGGAATGATTTTCAGCTGGTGATAAAGGGACGCCCTCACCTCTTCCTGTACCCTGTGTTTTTGATGTGTGGCACCCCTGGAGCGCTAACCGCAGATTAGGGGAAATGGGTGCGGGAGAGCAAGATGGCTGCCGGAGGGCCCAGTGGGGTGATTTTAGTGATGAGTGAAGATTGGGTTTCAAAGTGATTGAGAAATGCTACACAAGCGAGGTCTTTGGTGAACACCGGGGAAAAGACGGGGGCGTGGAGCCGTGGGTCATGTGTTACCGCCCCGGGCAGAAAGAGAGGCCATTTAGTGGCCATTTTAGCAATGATGGAATGGCAGGTACCACCTCAGCACCTGCATTTGAGACAGTCAGAGAAGGTCACACAATCTCTCTGTACCCCTGGGTGGTCTCTGTGGTCATTTCAACACCTGAGTATACAGATGACATAATGTGATGCATTCTGTGAGGTCTACAAGGTTCCTTTCGGGAAGCAGTTTAGCTCAAAAATTATTTTTCACGCAATTACTAACACTAACATTACTAATCCTAACACATCCTGAATATGAAAAAGTTAACAAGGAGGTCTATAATACTTGAATAAAAATATATGTGAGCATTCTTTTTGATCCCCCCCCCAAAAAAAAATGCAATTTGAAATCTTCCACAGACATTTTGAAAAAATGGAAAAAAAAAACTGACCCCAAACATTTGATCTATAGTCAAGGTTAAATTGATAAATCAACAAAATAATTATATATTTATTTATTGATGAAACTGATCATTGATTCAATTATATGCCTAATTCTGAATGCCTGTTAATGGAGGAAGATTTAGAACTAGAACTTTTTAGAACTAGATGTAGTTACACCATCCACCAGCAGGGGCTAAATGGGTCATACTAACCAGCCATTCCAAAACAAGTTGTTTCATCACTCATCAGAAGTACAAGCAACCGTTCAGGAAATGTGGTACCAGCAATAATTCTAAAAGCTGAATAGCTAATCAACACTATGTGTTATATTATAGATTCTGGTGTCTCAACCAGACTTTCTAAACCAGGGTCTAGCAATCAAACAGTTTCACGAAAAAGACCATCATGCCAAATAGAACAGCACCAAACCAACATGAACCAGCCCTGGAAGCCCTGATGTAGGTGAGATTTTGCTTGTTAACTTACGGGGAGACACCACAGATTCTCCAGAGCCTTCACAGCCGTCCTCATCATCACATTCACCACTGCTCTCTCCACTGCCTCTCTCATCCCAGGACTCCCTGTGCCCCACACCCGGCATGACCTCTTGAATCTCCTAAAAAGAAAAAGGAAAAACACAAATATCAGATCAGTATTCATCAGTATAAAATGTAGACGTGTACATTACACATAGAACCAAATCAGATACATCTAATTCTGAACAAGTGACTGTGTGTGTTGGAATAAACAACATAATAACACCATGGTACTATCTGTACCAAATGCAGTTTCGACAATGGATATTCAGATACGTTGTGCTCAATTAACTGTTTTTAATTTTGGACACTGGTTGGGATTATTGTTTCACTTCTTGAGACAGCTAGCATAACCAGAGGGTTAACTGACAGGTCTGGCCCAGGCATATCTGTGAACAGAGGGAGTTTGGCATTTCTAAATCAAGCCCTGGACACCTCCAGCACTGGGTTCAGGCCAGAGCTGATCCAGAGGATGGGTGAAACTGGTTTTTTATAGCACAAGCAGGGATGGGCAGTATTTCAGATACATGTACTGTATTTAAAATACGTATTTGAAATACAAAATTCTATTTTGTACTTTGTACTTTAAAGCCTTTGGAAAAAAATCTAATGTAATGTGTATTTAAATACATTTAAGATTAGTATTTTTGTATTTTCAAAATACATAAAATACCTTGTGCAAGTCAACTAGTTCAGGCACGCCCCCTCCCCCCAACCCCAACATTCATCATGTGAGCTGCAGCTGTACAGCTCCATTCAGCATTGGGTGAGCGACTTTTCTGGAATGAGGATGTCATGGTCAATTGTACTTGTTGATTAAAGTTAAAGGGGTCCTATTATGCTCTTTTACAAAGTCTTGATTTTGTTTTGGGGGTGTACTAGAACAGGCTCTCATACTAGGTTGTTCGAAAAACACATAATTTTTCACATATTTTACATTATTACAACACCTCTCTCCCCAGTCTGGCATGAACGGCTCGAATAGTTCCTGTATTAAATGAAAAACCGCCTTCTGAAATATGAAATGTGCTGTGATTGGTTAGCTGGGCCAATGTGTGTTGTGATTGGCACCACTCGGCGTCTGGTCGGTAAATGTCATGCCCCTTACCATAGCCACCTGCTGCGAGCTTCAGTGTAAATATTGCGTCAATATCAACTCAATTTGAGCGCGATTTAAACCCAGATGATTGTAACCACTCTAAGTTCGTCTGCCTTGGGAAAGCTAGCGTGTCTCCGACATAGTGATAATAACACTCGTTGCCTTCTCTAGTGCAGCTCAACCAGGTCTCGTCCTATTCGTCGATATTTGTGATATCACAAAAATATGCGTTGTAGTCCAAACGAGTCGTTCGTTGTGGTTTTTGAAAAGTGTTTTCTATTAAATAAAATATCTCCTTTTGAAGTAGACTTTGAGCTTTGTAACTTTGCAGATCTTTTTTATGCTGAAACCGCAACATTACAGACTAACTAAAGTTGAAAAAGTGAATACCTTTAAAATAGTGTATCATTTGCCTTCAGTTAACATGAAAGAATAAAAGAGCACCAACAAGGGGAAAAAAATAGAGTTAGCCAATCAGTTCTGATTAATCTGTGTTAATCGGTTGTTGTTTTTTTATCAACTAGCTTGTCAAATGTGTTTAAAGCATTACTGCATATTAGGGCTGGATGAAATGACAATACATAATGTGGCGATGATATAAAGTGTGAATAGTTCAGTCAAGTGTGAATTGATTGAACTTTTTCTAAATCAAAGTTTTTCTAGTTTTTCTAAATAAAAAGGCCTATCGGGGTAAGCAAATATATCCATGCAGCTTTTAGTGGGAAAACGTTGGAGTGGAAAAAGAAGCATGGACGAATGGTTGAGTAATAGAGTAATAGAGTGTGATGTGCTTGGTGCAGCTGCACTTATTATAAGTGCATTATGGCGCGAAAGGAAATTCTAATTCATACTCGCACGTTGGCAGGCAGTTTTTTGTGTGTGCGTTCAGAGTGCAATGCTGACAAGTAGGCCTACACTTTTGACTTAAAGGCCATTTCACACGGGACAGGGCAAACGGTGGAATCAACGCGCAGTGCCACTTTCTCTCATAATAATTTAATAATAATAATTTATGCATTTAGCAGACAAGCGACTTACAATGCATTCAGGCTATACATTGTTTACCAGTATGTATGTTCCCTGGGAATCGAACCCACGACCTTTTGAGCTGCTAACGCAATGCTCTACCACTGAGCCACAGGAACAGTTGTAGTGGAAGCCTTGTTTATACATTCGCCTGCCTCTATACCGCAAACCTGCTGACTGCGCGCTCCTCCCTAAACAGTCGCGGCTTTTTTGACACTTTTTACACTTGCTCGCCTTTGTATAATTATAATATAAGCTGAATTTCTCAGACCACATTGCTAAAACTGCCCGGTCCTGCAGATTTGCTTTATACAACATTAGGAAGATCAGGTCCTTTCTTTCAGAACATGCAACACAACTCCTTGTTCAAGCTCTTGTTCTGTCCAGGCTAGACTATTGCAATGCTCTCTTGGCAGGTCTTCCAGCCACTTCTATCAAACCTCTACAATTAATCCAAAATGCCGCTGCAAGATTAATCCTGTGAAACAACAGGGGGCGACTCTGAGTAACTGTTCTTCAAACCATCAGAAAGCCGCGGTGAGAGGAAGTAGTTTACCAAGTAGTTTGTCAAACAATAATTTCATGAGAAGTTTATGAATAAATGGATTTCTTTACATATAAACTGATAAGGTTGTGGGTCATTTTGGAAGACACGTGAAAATGTTAAAGTACACTACGTAAACCGACACAAAAGAATCAAATCGTGTAAAATCCAGTAAACTTGAGATTATGCCTTGTGACATTAGAACAAAACATACTGTATGAATATGATGTATGAATATTTTGTGTATTTTCAAAAATCAAAACACTGTATTTGTATTTAAAAAAAAAAATTTTCACACAGTAT
Source organism: Sinocyclocheilus rhinocerous (assembly GCF_001515625.1). Lineage (NCBI taxonomy): Eukaryota > Metazoa > Chordata > Actinopteri > Cypriniformes > Cyprinidae > Sinocyclocheilus > Sinocyclocheilus rhinocerous. Next base: position 140,434 of record NW_015664762.1, read on the forward strand.
TTTGTATTTGTATTTTAAATACATTTTCATGTATTTATGCCAATCTCTGAGCAGAAGCAAAAATATTTTTAACCTACACACACAAAATATACATACAGTGGGGTCAAAAACTCAACCTGGAAATAAACAACTTTTTAGATTATTCACTTAACCTTTCTTTCCAAATATATTAAAATCATAGAGACATTTTCACTAGTGGTCTCAGACTTTTGGACCCCATTACAGGCCTATAGCCAGTCAAATCCACTCCACTGCCATATGAATCTTTCCACTGACATTTCACTAGATTTTCCTTCTCGTGCAGTACAAGATTTTGAGCTTAGGAAGTTAAAGAATTTGATTTGAATCTTTCACTACCTGCTGGGGACTAAATGTCACAACACACTCCCTATATATACAATTCTTTGAAAGTCACTTTGCACAGAAGTGCCCACTGAGGAAATAAATGTCAATGTAAAGGTCAAACTCGCATAACCCTTTAACCTTTGAGTCAGCACAATCAGGCTGCACACGCTAGCCGTGACCTTTCACCCCCTGCCCAGGGCTTACGAGTCAGCTAGAGATGTGAAGCTATAGATAAATATAGCAGGTTGGCCAGGAAGGAGCTAGACAGACAGATAAATATAGACGACATTAATGGACAGTAATGACAACGGCTCCACACACATGGTTCAACCCTCACTGCTTGGCTTTCTAACTTTGTCCTGACAAAGCACATGGACGCCTTTCAAAAACAGCCACGTGCAGATTGACGCAAATGCAGAAGATGACTCGTAACCTCGACTGGTGCTCTAGGGAATGTGTTTCATCACTGCAAATGCACCATCATGCACAAACTCAAACCTTTTCTGTTCCTTAGTAAAGACCTCATACGGAAGCACTGATTTCATTAATATTTTTAGATCAGACTGATTTAGTTTTTTTTCCAATCTGAGAAGCCTGATCAAATTGCAAAGCCACAAACCCAAAAACCATTGAAGTAACTATTTCCAATACACACGAGAGTGTCATGAAGCTGCATTTCTCATGTGTACCAGTCTTGTTATTGGTAAATAACCAACTAAATCTATTAAAAATAATTTTTGTTAACCTAAAGCTGAAATAAAATGCAGTATAAATATTAGATGAAAAACTTAAACTTAAGAAATAGAACATTTGAAATGTCACCTTGGCACCTAACTGAAATAAAACAAGTTAAAGTCAAAGTACTAAAATTACTTCAACTAAAACTGAAATAAAAATAAATCTAAATTAGTATTTTTAATTATACAGCTTTCTGGATTCACAACAACTTTCTATGAGAGTTTCTAAATCTGTGAAGGTCTTTCTAAATCGATGCACCACAAATCATTTACAAACATGTACAGTCTTCATCAGTTGTTCTCAACTGGTTTTTCTTCAGGACCCAGATTTCAAGTTGTGATCTAGTACTATAATGGTTTATCATACAAAATGTACATAAAATGTCAATAAAATTAGAAATGCATTTAATATTACCAATAACTGCACAGGCCTAACAATTTGCACAATTATTAATATGTCAAGTTTCGAAGTAATGAATCAGATTTCAATTTGAAATTAACAACAAAATATTTAGGGAACTAATAATAATAATAATAAAGCTTATTTTATGTTCAAGGAAAAAGTAGGTGGCAAAAGCAAATAATAACTCCCATATAATCATGTTGCATGGTTATGGGGAGTTATTTATTGCATTTACCTTCTAATTTGTTTTCCACTGCTGATCGTGACATTATTAGACATTATTAGCCATGTGAGCCATTTGTGGGTCGAGACCCACAGATCTAGAGGTTGAGTGTACAAATTGCAGGTAAAATACGTCTCGTAATGCCTCATCTGAAACTCCTGGTCATGATGACAGATGCTTTTCAGCATCCTGATGCCAAACCTATTCCTGTCTGCTAATCTATTTCATTGGTAGGTACATAGTACTCCTGTATTGAGAACATGCCCTGCTGCACTATCAATAGACATAATGCACACTCGCTCAGCCCAGTACAGATACAAACACACACACACACAGACACACACACACCTCCTCAACCCCAGCATATTGAAACATATAATGGAAACATCATGAAAACAGGATTTTCTCTACTCTATGGAAATAAAAGAGTTGGATGTACTATACAGTCATACAGCAACACTGTTTCCTAGCCTACATGATTTTAGTGGAACTGTTTATGATTTCACACAAATCAAGAAATGTGCAACACAGAACTATACAACACAGTCTTTCCAAGCTGAGTAACAGAATAAGGTGAAGGTGAAGGTGACTCATACTCGGAATTTGTGCTCTGCATTTAACCCATCCAAGTGCACACACAGAGCAGTAGTGAACAAACACACAGACACACACATACCGCGAACACACACCCGGAGCAGTGGGCAGTCAATGCTGTGGCGCCCAGGGAGCAGTTGGGGGTTCGGTGCATTGCTCAAGGGTCTCACCTCAGTCGCGGTATTGAAGGTGGAGAGAACGCTGGTTTTTCACTCCCCCCACCAACAATTCCTGCCGGACCTGAGACTCGAACCC
>NW_015664762.1:146182-148594 GCF_001515625.1 Sinocyclocheilus rhinocerous
GCTTTCAGAGTTTCTCTGAAACCCTCCACCTTCCCCAGCTCCATCTGTATAGATCTGCTACGGGTTATTTTATATGCTATTTGTGCAGCAGCAGTACGTCTTAAATACTCATGGCACCTGTATCGCCAAGTAGCAAGTTCCTGTACTTGCTTGCAGCAGCAGCAGCAATAATCTACAACTACAGCAATAACCAACAGCAGCAGCAATTCAGCAGCAGCGTAGCAGATCTATTCTGCCAAGACCAAATACACTAGCATTGTCATATCCATCACCATGCTAAAATCTTCCGAGAGTTGTCATGATTGAACTTTTGTTAACCAAAATGAGAAGAATGAGTGGCTGTTCACAAATGACTTGCATTTATGCACAATTCTTAATAGAAAGTTCCCAAACAAAGCTTAAGTTTATTCTCAACATAAACAGACAAGTGCCGTTTTGAGTCGGAAGCTCTTCATGTGACTATTCTTCTTTATCAGACTATTAAAACCATGTCTAATTACCAAAAAACATAAAGAAAAGAAAAGAAAATGCTGTTCCTCAAGCAACTGAGAATTGATCCAATTAAAGGAACAGATTGAAAGTGCACAATGCTATTTGTATTGAAGTCATATTACACTACAGTAATTGCTGAAGAAATGCAGATGGATTTCCAGTAAATATAAAACAGCATGCAATATGATGTGTTAATAATAGCCAACTATCCACAGTTGCAAGGTACTACTCAATTCTAATTGAACTTTATTTACACCTATATGTTTTTGATTTAATTTGTATGTAAAGCAAAAGTTTGCCTATTCTGCACACTCTTGCTTAATTCAATCATTCAGACATATTCAGGTTTATGCAGCCACAACTATGAGCACATTAGCATTAAGACAGCCCACGTTTATCCTCCAAACAATAACATGAAGTCAGAGCTTGCCAATAATAATGGAGGTAATTTACATACAAACAAAAACAGCCCATATAAAATGGTCAGAAGTGGGATGAAAATGGTCATTCAAAACTAAAAACAACATTATGAGTAGACTTAAAATGCTACCAAAAAAATAGAATATGACATTTGAAATGATACTCTGACTCAGTAAACCAAATAAACTGAATTTTACTTGAAGACATCAACCCAACCATTCCAACAAAAGAAATTAAATGTGCAAAAAGAACAACTAATAAAGTTTGCCTCATCTGTGCTTCATGTAGTCCATTAGATCCAATAAAAGTCAACCACTGCTTATAAACAAATCTCAGAAACTAATATTTTTTATCAAAGCCCTTACAGACCAATTAACCTTGCAATCATGCAAAGTAGTCAAATGAATAATTTAATTACATATGCTTGTGTTAATGGACTGGCTGGCAGTGTCGTGACTGAGTCAGCAAACCTATGAAGATCTCCACCAATACTAAAACGCATTAAAGAGGGAGTGCTCTGGACTCATTTCCCGTTAAAGCTCTCTAATTAGACACACTATAAAGAATTAATTAAAGAATGAAAGACTGCAGTGACCATGGTTATGGTTCATTAACTTGCTGATGGCTCAGTTATCTCAGCCTCTCTTTCTAATCCTGTAAATGACAAGCAATGCTACACATTTTTTGAACTAGAAATGCCAAGGTTGACAGGTTAGATTGAGATGAATTGGATGTGTTTAAACTTTGTTTCACAAACTGAAACCCAAGTCAAAATTATTGTTTATGGCAATCAACCATGGGTCGCGGAAGCAGGGGGACTGGGCCCGGGTTACTTTTGAGGTCATGGGCTACAAAAAAAAAAAAAAAAGGCTATATATATGCTCATATGTATGCACGTTTAATCATTAAAAGATCGCGATCTCGATTAAAACACATGCAATCTTATTAATAAATGACGGTGATTCCGCTATGTCTATTAAACCTTTGAAAACACAATCACATCGGAATATTTAAGCCTGCTTTTGCGCAGCCGCTAATCCAGATAGAGATGCGCGCTCATCATGTAGCCTAAGCTTTATGTTTGGAACGGTCTACACAAACAGTCTACTTACACAGTAGGCTACATTTCTATGTTGCAAACATTAAATAATAACGAAAGTATTTGGAGAAAAGTTTTTAATCCGGATATAGACTCTGATGTTGCGGCAGCCTCGATCAAAACGAGTAATTAACCTTTGGAACTAATGATACGCTTCAAATATAGATTGTATATGTTACATTATGCCAGTAGGTGGCAAACAGTGACTGTTAAATGTATTTGATGTCTGAGTCATTCAAGAGATTCGTTCAAAAACTCTGGACGAAACAAGTCTTAATTTTATTTTTTCAAATGATTTTTTAGCTACATAATTAATTCATTTAAATTCATAAATATTTTTAAATACACTCATTTATAACATTTTAGACATTTATAAATAGACTCATTTATAACATTAAATA
>NW_015664762.1:149632-151110 GCF_001515625.1 Sinocyclocheilus rhinocerous
TAACATTGTCATATCCATCACCATGCTAAAATGTTCCGAGAGTTGTCATGATTGAAATAAAACATTTTGTCAGAAACTCAAATTACATATTCTGTTTGGTTGTCTAATGTTTGTTTTCAGAATCGTGGGAGAATCATAGCATAAAACATAGGCTAACATATCAGACATCTAACTAATACCATTAGTACTGTTTATAGCCTGTTCTGCAACCAACCCAACCCAACCCCCCTTTGGTTCATTCCGCGATCCATGCAATCAACAGCATATGAGCTTAACTTTCTGAACCTGGAATATTCAAAATAAAGGTGATGGATTTGATTCCTTGAGAACATTTAGACTTTCGATAACGGTCTCTGCCAATAAAGTTAACTGAAATTGTGCTTCTTAGACCAGGAGATCTAAATTATTACAGAAATAAAGATCAACCAACTTACAGGCATTTTTGAATATGGCTACCAGGACTGTGCAAACATGGAAGTCACATCTAACTCACACTTTACATACTCCATAAGGCAGACAGTATAAAGGGAGTTCAATATGCAATATCATCGCCTGTGTGTGTCCCTCTCTTCCTGTTCACAAACAAATACGGCCAAAATTCACATCCTACGAGAGCAACAATCACAGCTAGTCCAGACATCTGCTCGAAGATGTTTCCAAAGTGAGATCGGACAGCCTCCAGGTTAAATACTGCAATGGGGAACTTTCCTGCAAGGGTCACTATTGAGACAAGTTCATTTGAACATCTAGATGAATGATTTTTTTTTTTCCACTGCAAAAACTAATTATCTTACACCTTGTTGCCCAATGAAAATATTTAAACATCTTTATTAAAATGCATGTTAGGCTCACATATTTACATTTATGCTTAAAACAAGAACAACAAAGCTTAATTCAAAATATACATTAAACTACAGTTCAAAATTTGGGGTTGGTATTACTTTTTTTTTTTTTTTAGAAGTCTCTTATGTTCACCAAGGCTGCATTTATTTGAACAAAAATGTAGTAAAACAAGAATGTTGTGAAATATTATTACAATTTAAAATAACTCTTCTCTATTTGAATATATTTTAAATGTAATTTATTCCTGTGATGGCAAAGCTGAATTTTTGTGCTGCTTGCTTATCTATCTATCTACCTACCTACCAACCTACCTACCTATATTTATTTATTTATTGTGGAAATGTTTATACTTTTTTCACTGGATTCTTTGATAAATAGAAAGTTCAAAAGAACAGCATTTATTTGTTTTAGAATTGTTTGTAGCAATGTAGCCTTTACTGTCACTTTTGTTTAATTTAATGCGTCCTTACTAATTACAAATATTTTAAAAAGTAAATAAATTGGACCTCAAACTTTTTTTCTGAAAACAGAAATCTAATTTTGCTCAAGTAAATCTATCTTGTTCAAAAGAAATTTAATTTACTCCAAAATGAGAAAAATAATCTGATTATGAACATTTTTCTTGCATGTTGCAA
>NW_015664762.1:152039-161883 GCF_001515625.1 Sinocyclocheilus rhinocerous
TATATAAATAAATAAAAAAATCTGAAATTTGCAGCCTGTCTGAACAAAGCCAGTGTCAAAAGCTTATTTGTCCAGTTTTAAATGATTATCTCATAGCTGATGTGCTAAAATAAGTCTGTTAGTTTAGAGAGGTTCACAGACTGAAATAATGTCTCTCTTTTCCACTGCGGAATCATCCAAAGAAAAATCAGCTACTAAGTCTGTAAAGGTTTTCAATGCACCAACTCCCAAAAATAAATACAATAAACTTAAAAGACCTCAGACACTCAAACACACACACACGGGTCCAGTGAAATATACAAGATTAAATTCCTTCCCATGTCTCTTAAACTTAGTATTCACTGTAAAGCCTGAGTTTCCAGAGTGACCGAACCTCTAGGAAGGGCAGGTCGAGGTGGGTGTGTGTGTGTGTGTGTGTGTGTGTGTGTATTTATTTGTTTTAGAATTGTTTGTAGCAATGTAGCCTTTACTGTCACTTTTGTTTAATTTAATGCGTCCTTACTAATTACAAATATTTTAAAAAGTAAATAAATTGGACCTCAAACTTTTTTTCTGAAAACAGAAATCTAATTTTGCTCAAGTAAATCTATCTTGTTCAAAAGAAATTTAATTTACTCCAAAATGAGAAAAATAATCTGATTATGAACATTTTTCTTGCATGTTGCAAGATTTTTTATGTTTGTCACATTGATTGCTCACGCACAAATCTGATTGGTTAAAAATTGCTACAAACAAAGCGTGAACTCAGCTTGTCAGTTCCTGATCCTCTTTCCTTCTTCTACTCACTGTCTCTATGTATAAAATGGGAAAAATCCCAAAAAAAAAACAAGCAAACAAACCATCAAACTAACAAAAGACAAACTAAAGTATGCTCTGTTTAACTGGTAATGTCGCTTTGCACTGTATTTGTGTGGACAGTGGACAGAAAAATCGATTGACGGAATGAAGGAATTATGAACGATGAAAAGACTACATGAAATCCAATCTGTCCGTTTATACTTTCCAGATCTGATTTTAATCGGATTTCAAACCACATACATATGTGGTTTGGATCAGGGTTGTAAACATCAGATTTCATGTGTCTTGGTTTTTTATTTTGACTACAAAACAAACCAGGATTGAGTCGTCTCTCTTTTCCACTGCGGAATCATCCAAAGAAAAATCAGCTACTAAGTCTGTAAAGGTTTTCAATGCACCAACTCCCAAAAATAAATACAATAAACTTAAAAGACCTCAGACACTCAAACACACACACACGGGTCCAGTGAAATATACAAGATTAAATTCCTTCCCATGTCTCTTAAACTTAGTATTCACTGTAAAGCCTGAGTTTCCAGAGTGACCGAACCTCTAGGAAGGGCAGGTCGAGGTGGGTGTGTGTGTGTGTGTGTGTGTGTGTGTGTGTTAGTGGCTAATAGCTCATGCTGCTTTGTTGAACAAACCCCAGCAGGGCTCAAGAAAACACATTCCAGGCGTTAATGACCAAAATGAGGGTAAAATATTGCATATTTACCGCACACTGGCATCCAGAGAGAGAACAAGAGAGAGAGGGAATGAAAAAGGAAGAGAAACAGACAGAAGGAGGGGGAGAGAAAGCGATCAGGTTTATAAATCTGTGTGAGAGCAGGACAATAGCTCACTGGAGAGCAGACAAACATGCAAGAAGACATTCTTAAGACATTAAAGGGCAACAGAGCAGCAGTGTGTGAGTGTCTGAGGCCAAGCTTTCTTTCTCACGACACCCTGAAGAGGGTTTCTGCTGCTTAGGATGAGCTCTGCGCTCTCATGAACACACACACACACACACACACACACACACAGGCAGGGTGTGTAGCTGACAGTCCCACCCTCACACAGCCAGACTCCATCACCTCATGAGGACCAGAACAAGAGACTGCTGACAGAAAGACGGAAAGAGAGAGATAGACAGATAGACAGACAAAAGTGACAGAGAGAAGCAGAAAAGAGAGACAATAGTCTGAGGTTAGTAAGATTTGTTTTAAAAGAAATTAATACTTTTCTTAAACAAGGATGCATTAAATTAATCAAAAGTGATATAAAAAAATATAATGTTACAAAAGATTTCTATTTCAAAGCCTTTGAACTTTCTATTCATCAAAGAATCCCGGAAAAAAATGTAAGCAGCACTGTTTTCAACATTGATATTAATAAGGCTACGTCCACACGAAGCCAGAGCTTTCCCCATCCGATCTTTTTTTTTCCCCTCGTCTCAAGAAATATCTGCGTCCACACGAAACCGACACAAAACGATGTAGTATACATGCCAGACCAGTATGTGGCGCTGTAATTCTGCCACAGAGATACACTAAAAACGGAGAAGACGACTTGGACTTTGCGCATAAACCTTACGCACGGTATTCAAACGAACATGGAACAATACATTTATTAATCTATGTTAATGTTAGTTAATAAAAAGACAATCGTTCAGTGTTTGTTCATGTTTTTGTTGCTGTTACGTGACGTAGCGGTGTCTGACTAGGGGCAGGACATGGGCTGATGACGTCATCGTTTCAGAAAATATACGGATTCGCTGTCCACACGAAAACGCAAGGGCGGCATTTTCAGATTTATCCACTCTGGGACCCGGTTTCAAAAAATATCGGTTTCACTCTCCCAAAACGCCGGATACGTGTGGACGAAACGCCTATACGATACAAAATGTATGTGTATACAGCTAAACGCGTCTCCGTGTGGACGGGGCCTAAGTTTCTTGGGCAGCAAATCAGCATATTAGAATGAATTCTGAACGATCATGTGACACTGAAGATTGGAGTAATGGCTGCTGATAATTCAGATTTACCATCACAGGAATAAATCACATTTTAAAATACATTCAAACAGAATCAAGTTATTTGAAATAGTTATAATATTTCACAATATTACTGTTTTTACAGTAGGCTATTTTTGATCAAGTAAATACAGCCTTAGTGAGCATAAGACACTTCTTTCAAAAATAATACAAATCTTACCAATCCCCAAAATAAAAAGAAGTGTGAAAGAGTGTGCAAAACTGTGTTATTTTTGTATTTATATTTTTTTTTACACTACTTTAGTATTTATATACATTTATATACTATTATAATTTTTATTTATATTCTAAGTTAACTCTTTATTTACATCTTCAGTTTTATTTCGGTTTTAGTGTTTATTTCCTGTTAGTCATTTTAGTGCTTCCACTTTCCATGGAAACATTTCAAATTTTCATTTAGTTTAAGTATTTCCGCAAATAAAGTGGAAAAGAGCCAACGTGTGAAAGAAAGAGGGAGAGAAAGAAAGGCAGGAGGAGTGACAAACAGGAGTGTGCACATCATTATAAAGAATGCCCTCTCCTTCTTGCGGCTGCATTCTTTCGCTCTAAGCATCACGTCTCCAGGTCAAACAGAGCTCGGCGTCTGGCGTGGCACAGCGCTCATGTCAGAGACCTCCTCTCCTGAAGTAAAAGGGATTTCACAGACATCAGAGTGCCTGGCAAACACACTCATATTTTCCGCGGACGCAGAGGACGCGCTGCTCGAATGGAGCCGTTTCAGAGAGTCGTGGTTTCACATGTAGCGCTGTGAAATAACATCAACTGGACATTAAATGAACATGATGAAACACTGTCAGGAGCGATCTGTGAGCTATCAGGCATGTGATCAAACTAGCTGATCATCTGAGAATCACTGAGAACTTAGCTGTACGGATTGAACAAGAATAATGAGTCAAAATGAGACTAGAGGAGAGGTTAGTGCAGAGGACATGGCATGAGAAGAGATGAGGTGAGGTGACAAAAGGAGAGAAAAAAGATTACAGGACACTAGAGGAGAGGAACTGAAGTGAAGTCATCCATACTGTTGTGGAAGCGGACTAGAAAATACCATTTAAATTGTTCTACTTCAAATTAAACTTTCATGTTTAATTCACTATGTTAATCACCATTTCTTTCTAGTTATTTGTGAAATTCACTAGTCATTTCTGAGTGAAAACTTTTCCAATTATTTCAGTGTATATGCTGTTTGCAAGCTACTCTGCTCATTAATATGAATTCAACTGATGTGTATTCACTGGTGTGCATATATCAATCACAGTGCAATGACACTGAATGCGGCTCATTTAACTGTTTCATCTTCACTGGACTGTTGTTGATATTATGCCCAAAGTGAACTCAGATGTGTTCAGATATGTGACGGGCAGCAGACAGGCAGTGGTGAGTGTTCAGTGAACGCTTTCCAGAGCTGTAGATCTCTCTACTCACTTCAAACAGTGTGTTCTGTTCTCCCTGAGGCCTCAGACAACAGACAAGCCTTTGATACAGAATACCACTATACTGTGACTATACTACACACCTGATACCCTGCTAAGAGAAGGGACTGTTGAGAAAAAAAAATAGAGGTCAAGTGATAAACCAGAGTAAATGATCAACACACACAGTTGACCCCAATCAGACAAATGACTGAAACATTTAACAATTAACACTGCAAACAGTGTGTGTGAGTGTACACTCTAAAAATGCTGGGTTAAATATAACCCAGCGCTGGGTTATATTTAACCCAGCATTTTTTTGAGTGTAAGCATTGTGTGATACAGATAGCTTTTTTTAAACAGATAGGTGTAATTTAATAGTTCACCCAAAAATGAAAATTCTGTCATCATTTACTATCATGTCTTTCTAAATCTGTTCGGTTCCCATTGACTTGCCCGGAATTTTTTGTCCATGCCATGGAAGTCAATGGGAAATGTTTTACTTTCCACAGAAGAAAGTCAATCATACAAGTTTGGAACGAAAAAAGATTACAGGACACTAGAGGAGAGGAACTGAAGTGAAGTCATCCATACTGTTGTGGAAGCGGAGGATTCTGTTCTGTTCACATGCTTGTGTGATTCAAGATTTGTCATACTGCTGTCCAGAACATCAGAACACGACTTTACAAAACAGAGAGAGAGAGATCAGATCCATCGAAATGCTTTTGATTCCGTTTGCATCCACACAGACATTACATAAAGCAATAAGCCACGAGAGGCTGTAGACTACATTTTCTTTTCTACAGATTCCTCCATGGTTATGGTGTGTTGTGACTTCAGGTAAAATATGAAGAAATAACAAAACAGTGGGAACAGCAAGTCAGTATAATACATGTTTATATTATATAGGCTATTATATTGATTTTAAATATGATTCATCTGATCAGAAATTTTAAAGTTGCAACTATTGTATAAAAAAAAAACTCTTGAGGCAGTTTGTCTATGTATACAGCATCTATCAATTCAATGATCACAAGAAATGCAAGAGAGAGAAAATTCACAGATTAAATTAATAACACATTTACATTTATTTCTATTCATTTAACAGAAGCTTTTATCTAAAGTGACTTGCAAATGAGTTGACCAGGCCAGCACAGGCTAGAACTGATGTGTCAGTGCAAAAGCATTAGTTATTTAAGTGCTCACAGCTTCGAAACACTCACAGCTCGATGTTAAAGCGATAAGCCACGAGAGGCCATGCGTTCAAGCAGTTTTATACAGTTAAAGGGGGAGTTAGGCATGACACATCACAGCAAAATGATTTTCTAAATCAGCAACCTGATTTGTTTTCCAATAAAAATATTGAAACATTTTCAAGCACACGTTTCCAGACCATTCGTTTTTCTTACCACATGTGCATATACTGGAGCATAAACGTCACTAATTTGTTAGATTAATGCATAACACACTATTTCAAAACAAAACATCTAACTGTATAAGAAAAATAACATTAATTCAAGAAATATTCCCCAAAACAGTCTTAATTATATAGATGAGAATATATTCACGTAAAAATATTGATTTATTTTTAACTTGTGATTTTATTATTTGTATGAAAATTAATGGATATCACTACAACACTATGAAAAACAAACTGTTAGCAAGTACTCTGCCTCTATAAATTAACTAGCAAATTTCTCCCTCTGCCCATTTAAACAAGTAAAAATGCTAAAAGATGTCTATAAAATGTCTAAAATTATGGATTTCAAATATATTAAATGACTATAATTACTCTTTTTATCATCAGAAATTGCAAAAATTTCCCATTTAGGTTTCAGTACTGAAATTATTAACCTTGATCGTTCTTGCAGATTGAAAAGAAAAGCACCCTCACCCACTAAAAACACAAATTTGCTTCTCTAATAAATTTATATCTTAAGTTACATATTTTTATTGAACAAGACGACAAAATACTGATTAAAAATACTTTTTTGCAATAAAATTATGATCAAACTTACATTCATTGATAATATTAATCACAATAAACAATTATTTCACTAATAACTAAATAGTCACATACTTCATTAACCTAACTACACTGTAAAGATTGATTGATTGATTGATTGATTGATTGATGTAAATAAAACAAAGATTTCTGGAGTGCGTTTTACTAGAAAATACCATTTAAATTGTTCTACTTCAAATTAAACTTTCATGTTTAATTCACTATGTTAATCACCATTTCTTTCTAGTTATTTGTGAAATTCACTAGTCATTTCTGAGTGAAAACTTTTCCAATTATTTCAGTGTATATGCTGTTTGCAAGCTACTCTGCTCATTAATATGAATTCAACTGATGTGTATTCACTGGTGTGCATATATCAATCACAGTGCAATGACACTGAATGCGGCTCATTTAACTGTTTCATCTTCACTGGACTGTTGTTGATATTATGCCCAAAGTGAACTCAGATGTGTTCAGATATGTGACGGGCAGCAGACAGGCAGTGGTGAGTGTTCAGTGAACGCTTTCCAGAGCTGTAGATCTCTCTACTCACTTCAAACAGTGTGTTCTGTTCTCCCTGAGGCCTCAGACAACAGACAAGCCTTTGATACAGAATACCACTATACTGTGACTATACTACACACCTGATACCCTGCTAAGAGAAGGGACTGTTGAGAAAAAAAAATAGAGGTCAAGTGATAAACCAGAGTAAATGATCAACACACACAGTTGACCCCAATCAGACAAATGACTGAAACATTTAACAATTAACACTGCAAACAGTGTGTGTGAGTGTACACTCTAAAAATGCTGGGTTAAATATAACCCAGCGCTGGGTTATATTTAACCCAGCATTTTTTTGAGTGTAAGCATTGTGTGATACAGATAGCTTTTTTTAAACAGATAGGTGTAATTTAATAGTTCACCCAAAAATGAAAATTCTGTCATCATTTACTATCATGTCTTTCTAAATCTGTTCGGTTCCCATTGACTTGCCCGGAATTTTTTGTCCATGCCATGGAAGTCAATGGGAAATGTTTTACTTTCCACAGAAGAAAGTCAATCATACAAGTTTGGAACGACAAGAAGGCAAGTAAATGATCACAGAATTTTCATTACTGAGTGGACTATCCCTTTAAAGGTGAAGATTTCGGCACTAATAGGTTGTAACAAATGAAATTATCTTAAAGAGAAAGATTAGACTGAACAAAAGGAAAAATAAATGTATACTGAGAAAAATAAAAATGTTCATTGTTTACATGTCATTGCAAAACTTTTTTCCTTCAAAAGAAGGTGTGTAAGTCTGTCCATATGACTTATGCGCTATATTTGAAATAATATGTCAATAAGATTCATACAGTACACTTTGTGTGAGGGACAGACCAAAGCTATTCACAAAAAACCTTTCCTTGCTCCAAAGCTCCTAAATTTCATGTGTTTATTTTAAATAAATTTGAATATGCACATAATAAAAAATTTGATCGTATGGACCACTAATATTGTTTAATGGTCTATTTTTTAGTTAGAGTCCATGCATTCTTCTTTGGTTACGATATGTTGAGAAATTCAAAGTTTTAACAAAATAATGACAACAACAATATAATAAAATATATTAATGTTAAGTAAATAATTAAATAAAAGTCAATATAACAATATACTGTAATTTTTTTTATTAATTTAATACAGTGATTTTAAAACATTTAAGGGGTGCTGTTACCGGTGTTACATGTGAAAAAAAAAAATCTCTAAAAGAGAAAGGGCAGACTAAACAAAAGGAAAAATAAAGGTAAATTACTGAGAAAGTTCTTAAAAGGAACAGTTCACACTTAATGGCAGAGTAAGCGATTTTTCAAAAACACTTTAAAAAACTGATTCGGGCCGAATCGCAAAACAAACTTGTAGCCAATCAGCAATAAGGGGCGTGTCTACTCGTGATGTGGAGGAGAGCGTGTTCAGATTCTGTCACCATTTAGCGACAGACCAAAATTTAAGCTGATATTCACAAAAAGCTTTCACTGCTCAGAAGTGCCTAATTTTCATGCTTGCAATTTAAATAAAATTAAATGTGTGCACAGTAAACATTTTAATAATGACTGTTCCTCACACAAAGATATCCATGGACCCCTTTTATGTTGGTTTTATTAGTATTTTTGGAGCTTTACAGTCCCTGTTCACCAATTACTTTCATTGTTTTTTGAAAGCAGCAGCTCACTAAATTACTCCTTTCATGTTCCATGGAAGAAAAGAATAAGTCATACAGGTTTGGAACAGCATGAGAGTGAAACACTTACGACAGAATCTTCATATTTGGGCGAACTATTCATTTAACTGATGTTGTAGCTAAAGACCAAAATCCACCCAAATGTACTGGCAGTCCAAACAGGGCGGCTAATAAATACGTTTTCTGTAATGCAGTAAAGCAGACTTCCTATACAGCAGGTGCTAGAGAACAGTAGTGCCGCAGGTCAACACAAGCCCCTTCTGATACTCTAAAAGTGAATAGCTCCCCTCCCTATAGTCCACATTTACACTCTTAAGTGTGATGACATGCTGTATGAGTGCTGAAAAACACACAAACACACAACCCGAGCACAGAGATGCTATTGTGTCTCCACACCCAAAAGCAGCTGTGCCGCTGGCCTGTCCTCCAGATTCCAGTAGGGGATATTTATGAGGAATCAGACGTATTTATTGAGCTTTAATGGGAGGGGCGGGCCACGGTGACCTGAACTACAGGCACCAGACCACGGCTGGGTTGTTTCATGTGTAGTTTAACATCCACTGAGGAAATCTGACATTTCATTGCACTTTTTAGCACACATATTTACATATCTTTTCATGCATTCTGTATTTTTGTCTTCATTTCCAATAAAAATGTCCTTAAAAAACAATATCTGATTTTAAAGTGAAAAAGATAAAAAGAAAAAAAGAAAAAATAATTTTGTTAAAAATAAAAAAAGTACTTGATGCAAACCTGCATACAATGTTAACTGAGACTATCTTGAATTAAATGTATTTTTAATCTTTATTTATTATTAATTTTTTATTTATTTTAAAGCATAAACCTCAATAAAATGTGTTAGATTTTCAACAAGAAAAAAAAAATTAAATAAAACTATTTAGATGCGAGAAACTCAATATTAAAAGCAGTTTTGCCTCTCAAATACATTTACCAGGTTTTAAGGAAGTTTAGATATTTAAAAATATTTAAAAATTTAATATTTTATAAGACAGATATTTAGAAGATAGAACATATTTAGGAAATCTTTTGAAAAAAAAAAACTGATTAAGATCAGTAAGAAAATACGTATTAAAGGGGTCATATGATGCTGCTAAAAAGAACATTATTTGGTGTATTTGCTGTAATGAAATGTGTTTATGCGGTTTACGGTTCAAAAAACACATTATTTTCCACATACTGTACATTATTGTTTCTCCTCTGCCCCGCCTTTCTGAAACGCGTCAATTTTTACAAAGCTCATCGGTCTGAAAAAGCGAGGTGTGCTGTGATTGGCCAGCTATCCAATGCGTTGTGATTGGCCGAATACCTCAAGCGTGAGACGGAAATGTTACGCCCCTTACCATATTGTGATGATG
>NW_015664762.1:162000-162262 GCF_001515625.1 Sinocyclocheilus rhinocerous
GGTTGAAGTGTTCTGGAACAGTGTTGTAAAAACAACTTAACCACTGATTTCTAGTCGTGTCCTCTTTTGGAAGGCCAAACAAAGTAGTTTCGCTTTCACAACGAAACAGCGTCACACACTGCAGCCTAGAGTGAGAGGAGGCCGGAGGCCTAGAGTGAGTCGCGGCCTAAGAGTGAGCGGAGGCCGGCTTGAGTGAGCAAGAGGCGGGTGGGCTTGAGAACGGCGCGGCCGGCGGATTCGACGAAGGAGCGTCCGGCAGGCT
>NW_015664762.1:162893-164667 GCF_001515625.1 Sinocyclocheilus rhinocerous
AACAAAGTAGTTTCGCTTTCGCAACAAAACACACAGTGTCTTCACAACATGGCAGCGGCGGTGGCAGCAACAATACTACAGCGAGAATCAAAGTTACGCCTTCTTTCTTTGCGTGCACATTTGGGCGGCATTATGCTAATATTTCCACATCGTGACGTAGACATGTGGAGGCGTGTTAGAACGAGCGGTTTTAGGTAGGCGTGGTTGACTCTTAACTTTTATAAAGAATATCTCTTTGGATTTGAGACTTTAGTCTTTGCAACTTTACAGAT
Organism: Sinocyclocheilus rhinocerous; assembly: GCF_001515625.1. Lineage (NCBI taxonomy): Eukaryota > Metazoa > Chordata > Actinopteri > Cypriniformes > Cyprinidae > Sinocyclocheilus > Sinocyclocheilus rhinocerous. The sequence continues at coordinate 163,166 of NW_015664762.1, forward strand.
CTTCTTTATGCATCAAGAGCTTGTAACACTCCAAAGAGAAAGGAAAAATTTAAATTGCATCATATGACCCCTTTAAGATCTATTTGTTTGTTTGTAGATCAGGAATCACTATTATCAGTACTGAACCAGAATCATTTGTGACATTTTTTTGCTCATAATTGCTTCACCAAACATGCAGGATTTCAGAAACATCTGACTGTATAAAACTGGAGTCTACTGTAACTGAAACAATCTGAACTGTAAGTTTTCCAGACGGCCATTTCCTGCATTTGGACAATAAATTGCAAAGTTATAAACAATGACTGCAGCCAGAAAAGAGCTTAAACTGTGGGCTGAGGTGGAGACCAGCCCATCTGAGATGAATCTGGATTGAAGGTCTCCAGACATTCTGCTATGTACACAAACAAATTAGTGTGGGTGGATCCCACCTCCTCAGCAGCTATACTTATCAAAGTGAGGAGAGCAATGTCAGGCCAAAGTCAGGGATGGTCAAAGTTGTACGGGTGAAAGTTGTTTTCACACTTATACAAATGCTAGTATAAGTGTACAAAAAGAAAAAACTTCAGTTAAATGCAAATGATTACCACTGTGAGTATCAGTCACGGATCAGCTCTAGGCATGACGAAGCGGATATCGTCCTCTTTTGGAAGGACAACCAAAGTAGTTTCGTTAGTTAACAACTGTAACTCGTTTAACTGTTAACAACTGTAACTACAAAATTAGTTACCAAAAATGCAAAATGATGGCATTACACCTGTTTATTAAGAGGCATCAAATGGCAGTTCCATCTTTCTATCATGAATGCAAAACAAGAGATTCAAAGAATATGTCAAGAATAATGGTTTAAAACAACACCAAAAGAATTTTTTTAATTAAATTACATTTTCAAAATAGATGCACAAAAAGAAAGAGCAAAGGAAATAAATAGTAAAAAAAGATAAGGCAAAAGAAAGAAAGAGTGAAAGAAATTACTTGCAGCTGTATTTTATCAAAACAACACCATTTTCTATTCTACATGATTATTGCTATATATTTCCTATTCAAGAAAAATAATATTAGTAGTAGTACTAATACCAATAAAAATAATAATATAATTATTAATAATATTTTTATTATTATAACTATTCCATTTATTTATATTTATTCATTTTCAAAGATGCTGAAAATACTACTACATTAAGGTTTCATTATTATTATTATTATTATTATTATTATTATTCACATTAATGTGTATTAATAAAAATCATTGTTTTATCTTAATAGAAAAAAAGAGACGTGAAATATACCAATACATAAACTGGAACCACTTGTACATAACGCAATTAAAAATCAATTTATAGCTCATAATCACTTTGATAAACTGGATTATTTTCATTATAATTCAAAATGCATGCAAATTTCATATAAAAGTGTTTATGACACAGATGTGTTTGTCGTGTGTGTTAAAGCCATTGTGTGTGTGTGTGTGTGTGTGTGTGTGTGTGTGTGTGTGTGTGTGTGTG
>NW_015664762.1:164771-173834 GCF_001515625.1 Sinocyclocheilus rhinocerous
GTGTGTGTGTGTGTGTGTGTGTGTGTGTGGTTCTCACCATTGTTTACTGATACCACTAGTTCACAAGACAGTCAGATGACTCTGTTAGGTCAGTCTGCACAGATTCAATCTATAGACCCTGCCAGTCCTCATTTCTTCTCTTTAATTCTTCACTTCCCATCAGAATCAGCCTTAATTCCAGATGTGACATGTATAAACTCCCTTCCTCCACAGCCAAAGCTGTTAAACACATCTCAGAGTCTGCACTAGGTGCTGTTAATTAGGTGGAAGTTTCATCCGTTAGTTAATTTTTGAAGAACATCAGGATCACTTTGATGAGCTGTTTAATTCACATCTGAAAAAGAACCACCTGCCCTTGTTTCCTGCCACATTGTTAACGTATGACTGCTCCATCAGGTCTATCAGAATGAGAACAGAACATCTCAAACAACAACAGGAAAATCCGTCTAAAGACATCAGCACATTTCTTCAGACTGTCTACAGTGGGTCGACAACACTGCCTGATTTGATTAGCGTTGGAAAAGTTGTAATTTCTTTTATCATAAAATATCAATACATGCAAAAACAGAAAAATTAATGGAATACAATAAAAAATGTTGTAAAAAAGTGCTCTAATGGATATCAGCTATTACTAGGGCTGTCACTAACGATTATTTTGGTAATCAAGTAATCGGTCGATTATTCTGATGATTTTATTTTTTTTGCAGTAATTAAAATAGACCATAGCAAACAATAGTTTAAAATGACTTAAAATAAATATGAGCAATGAGGCAATAATAATTAGTTCAAATAAAATATCCAAAGCAAGTAATCATATGGTTGAACAAAACCGTTAAAATACATAGTGTAATAAAACAATATAATCATAACTTATGTACAGTATTATATCAAATGCCTGCAGAGGGCACCAACGGCCTGACAATTGTTTTTACACTTTACAGCGCAATCTAATCCTTGTTTAATATTGACTAAACAACATTTAATTCAAATGTCCACTTGATCATTAATATTTGGCTACTTCTTCATGATAGAAATGCTACAGCCACTGTCATTTCTTGAACAAGAACATGTGGACATCAAAACATGCAAACTCAGAGTTAGCAACTTACATAATAGATAGATAAAGATGATAATGATGTATTCTTCTGTGCTGGTGTAGGTTCACAGAATGGTGCATATTGTTCCCAGAGGAACGTTATAAGCAACTCAGACTCATGGAGTCTGAAATGGTACGCACATGTAAATGATAACTGTTTATGTGGAGCAGCATTTACTGTGAACGGAGCCGCTCTGAGATGCACGTAACCAAAAGGCATAGAAATAAAACGCATATTAAACCCACAGCGCATATATTTATTTAATTGAATCACAGCCTTTGTGAATTCATAATAGCACTATGCTTTATTATGATTTTTAAATGGTTTTCATATTTCGTGCAGCCTTAGAAAGCGGTCTAATAATGCTTTTCATGAATTCTCGTCCATGGAATGTGCCACTTTTGGTATTTTGCAGGTTAATCAACACGGGCAAAATATATAATCGAGTCCACGAATCGTGGCAGCCCCAGATATTACACATATCAGCAGCTGCATTTTAATAAAATAATACCATTTTCTATTTTACACAACATTTCTTATCATGTATAAGTGTATTTCCTATTAACGATTTTTTTTTCTAATTGTATTATTATTATTATTATTAACTATTATTATTATCTAATAATAAAAAAATATTTTAAAGTAACAAAAATACTGCCAGTAATATTTCATCAGCATCATCATCATTATTATTATTATTATTCACATTAATGTTTAGTAATAAAATCAACTTTTATCTTAAAAGATAAAAGATGTGAATGACGTACTAATCAGCACATTTCTTCAGACTGCTTACAGCAGGCCAACAACACTGTCAGGAATATAATAAAAGTGAAAGTGAAGAGAAAGTGAAGTGACGTGTGGCCAGGTATGGTGACCCATACTCGGAATTTGTGCTCTGCATTTATAATCACCTAAAATAAACAATGTACCACTTTTGGTCACTGACAGGCGTCACTAAGGTAGCGTTTTGCATTTAGAAGTCTTATCTTCTACTGAATAACCTACACTTTAACCTGTACATATCCCTTACAAAAAATACTGTGGTGGTAAAATAGTGCTGTGATGGTAATACGATGGTATTTTGACCATATTGATTACCATATTTATGTAAAATGGCATTTTCAATTAATACCACGGTGTTACCATGACAGTACAATGCTTAAAACCTGTGGTATTCCCTGAGACACAGCTGATGGATATTCCCTAGCTCAAACAACACTCACATTATGCAAAACTGTGAACTTGTGCATCATGGAGCAAAATTCAGCCAAGCAGAACACTATGATTATAACCATGCTTCTGTTTACAAGTTTTAAGAACATCACAATTATCTAAATGACTTCTAATTTGGTGTAAAAAGGGGTTATGTGAACATAACCTCCCAAATCAATGTTTGGTCACTATGGTTGCCATCTTAGAAATAACATATTTATCAATAGATACATTTGTAATAAATTTTAAGCAATTACTAGTGAATGTTATTCTTCTTAAAGAGATAGTTCACCTGAAAGAAAAAAAAAATTTATTTACCCATCCTGATGTCGTTCCAAACAAGTGTTATTTTAGTGTCATTGAGATTAGGGCTGCACGATTAATCGCATGCGATTGTCATGCGCATCTTGTCAGTAAAGCCGGTTCTGTGATCAGTAGTTAATCTCCATCACATGCTTTCAGATGGAGCAGTATTTACTACACAGAGCCGTAATTCACTGACAAGCTATGCAAAATAGCATTCATAATCGCAGACGATATAATCGCGTGATAATGAAATTGAAGAAATTGTTCTGCGATTATGAAAGCAGTTTGCGTAGCTTCTCAGTGAACTACGGCTCTGTGTTGTAAATGCTGTTCCATCTGAAAGCACGTGAAAATACCACATTTAATAACATTTTTTTACTCCAAACTCATTTCATAACGTCAGTCGAGTGTTTGAAATAAATCGATATAATTTCGATTAATCGTGCAGCCCTAATTGAGATACTATTATAGTTTTTATAAATATTTTGAATTGAGTTTTTATACTTTCTGTCTGCGATTAAATTTTAAAGTTTAAGAAATGCTGTTGTGCGTTTTTGTCATTTTAGAATTTTTTATGTCTGTATAGTTTTTATTTATTTTTTTAATTAAGTTTTAGTTTTAGATGTTTTAGTACGCCAAGAAATTTTGCCTTGGCAAATAGAAATATGTTTACGTTTTTTATATTTAATTTTATAATGGAATGTTATAAAATGCAAAAGTAACAAAAACATTCTTTTATGATTTTAGATTTGTTAACTATTATAACTTCCAAATGACTTCATTTTTTCTGTGGAATAAAGAATGTTTTCAAAGAAGAAACGAACACAAAACAGGTCGGTAAATGAATAAACGATGACAGAATTTTTATTTTTAGGTGAACTATCCCTTTAAGATGTCATAGATGTGTGCAGTAGTGTCACCAAATCATGATATTTCTCACCATGTTGAAGAGCTCAAGTCTGTTTTTGACATCCATAAGCACAGGGTCAGCACTTCTGACTCTTACTTCTGGATTCTGTCTTTGAGCATGAACTCCATTGCCCACCACTCTTGCAGTATAACTGAGAGAAAGAGAGAGAGAGAAAAAGACAAAAACATTAAGAGATCTGCTGTTATTTGCACCATGAAGCCCCATCAGAAATAGACTTTTGGTTGAAGTCCCCTGGAAGCTTAATCTTCAATCTACTGTTTGGCTTTACCATGACATGGACAGCATTATGTCCTGACAGCCTAACAGATCAGTGAGGCCTGGACTTCTAGATCCCCTGACAGAAATGAGAAATTATAAAGTCTAATTGTTGGTGTGTGTGCTGTGGGAGGGGAGGGGAGGATATATTTGAGAGTATTGATGAGACAGCGGGTGAGAAAACACTGCTGTGGTATAATAATAGAGAAGATAGCCTAACTGAGGGTTAGAAATGAGGCTAATTAGAGTCTTGTAGGAAACCATAGGGAAATGTGACTGAACTGCTTACATACTACAAGAACAGGGGTGAGAGATCTCTTATTAGCAGAGAATATTTGTTAATTGACAAATGAGAAAGACAAAAAGAAAGTCTGACAGATCGGAATGAATGTGAGGTGAAATAAACAAAATGATTTAGTCTGAGAAAAAGTGAATGGTAAAGAGAGTAAGACTGAGAGAAAGGGAAAATATGGTGGAGATAACAGTAAAGGTTTGAGAATACATGATTAACGTAAGACCAAAGGGAGGATTAAAGAGAGAAAGATATAAGAAGAGAAAGTCAGAAAGAAAGACAAAGGGGAAGAAAGGATGACCCAGGGCGAATGAGGACACCTGGAAAAGACAGCGGAGCTGAAACTGGGTTGCTGGAGTTGACAAAGAGATGAGATTAAAGCAGAACGTGCTTTATGAAGTACTTTGTGGCTGAAGGTTTGTGTAAAGATTGCTCCTGAAGGTCTATGTAGAGGTTTGTTGTTCTTGAGGGTATCTATCGATGAACGATGATCTTGAGGGTTTGTGTTGGAGTACATTTTGACTTGGAAAGTCAAAGTTCAGAGGTAAACCGAGGCTGAATTTGTACATTGTCTATTGGGGACCTGTGTATGGAGACCAGACTGAAAGATAAACTGAAGTGCTGAGTGAGCAGACACGTTTATTCCTGGCACCTCTGGGTTCTGAAGCAGTAGCTACTGCACTAAAGAAGCATCCATTCAGGACTGAATTACTGCAATGGACAAGCCACGGGGTGAAAGGAGGAGTAGAACAGAGAGGAGTTATTAGGACAAAGGTGGAGAAGAAAAATCGAGTGATAAAAAAGAATTATCAGTTCATAAAGGAAAGTTGGGTTGTCAATCATTCCTGGCTCGGAATTGAGTTATGAAGTTGCAAAACAAGCTTCCCAATGTTTTTCAATAAATCAATTTCAATGCTGTAAACACGTTGCAATCCAAAATCTATTTGATTTCTACATGCACTTATTATATAAAATTCAGCTGTATCTAATATCATCCCTCTCAGACTGATGCCTCATCTGATTATTGTCTTTTACAACTAAATATATCCCAAAACCCCTGATGTGCTGATAATCTTAATATTATAAAAAATAAAAAAAAATCTATAAAAATAGCAGCTGTTGCGAATCAGCTCATGGGGAAATATGAATAATTAATCATAACTAGTTATAATTAATTATAAATATTTAAATCCGCTGTAGATATTTACTTGAGCAACATACACAATTAAAACGCTATTATTTTGAATTTAGACGTCTAAACTTGTTCTGTATGGTCAGCCTTTAGTCTTTATATTTGAAAATGAATTTTGGACACTAGAGATATTTAGAGTCTAGACACTGAGCCTGGTTTGGTCTCAGTAAAGATCCACCTGCTGGATCAGGGAAAGACAGACTGATGTACCAGCTCTCACTAAAGATGTCTGAAAGACTAGAAGAGTTGCTTCTTACTCCAAACACAAGTTCTCCAATCATATCTTTAATATGCTTTAATATGCATATTAAATGCTTTAATATGATGTCTTGAAGAGAAAGGCCCACACTCTCTTTCTCTTAATGATGGTGTACTAAGAATTGTAAGAAAGCCTATAATCCCTGGGCGTGACCCAGAGGAGAGCGTTAGAAGAGCAGGAATCCTAGAATCCTCCTTACTGAACACACTCTCTCTCTCTCTCTCTCTCTCTCTCTCTCTCTAATGATTCAACAACTAGTATTTGCTCTAGTCTGGACATCCGTTATTGCAGGATCATTTTGCATTACTGTAATCTGCTCTCTCTCTCAGAAAGATAAGTATGAAGAGATGTTTTGTTAATAGAGGCCGGCCACTGTTTAGCAGCCTTGGTTTTGGGATTTTTTTCTCATGCATTTCCTAAACTAAAACTGAATTGAAACTATAAAACACCAAAGAAACTAAAAATAAAACAAAGTGAAAACTAACTAATGAAAAAATAATAATAAAAAAAAAAACTCTAAACACAGTCTAATAAACATAATCAGCTCAGACAGCCTTATATACAGAATACACATAATCAACGATGCAAATAAAAACAAATTTTTGAATAAAACACATTAAAAGCATCTCTGACAGGATGCTGTCTGGTTCCCAGCATGAAGCAACACAGCATTGCAAACATCCCATAATCACTGCATTCTCAGATTTCCATGGAAACAGAGATTATTACAAAAGCTTTGAAAATTAATGATGGTTGAGCATGAAACGCACATGTAAATGCTGCTGGTTTTGAAATTTGAAACATACAAAACAGAAGCTAGCAATTTTGGGAACTGTGTTGCAGATCTATCTGCATTCTTAAAAAAATCAAAAATGTTTTAAAGCCTTATGATGCCATAGAAGAACATTTTAAGTTCTATTTGGTCTTTAGAAAACTGGGAAAATTCAAATATGTGTTAAAAGATTATAGAACAACCTATAACTTAACATTAAGAAGCTAAACGACCAACTCAGTAACCTTAGAGTGAGAAAGAAAAAAAGAAAATTCTTTTTACAACCCAAAATGCTGCAAAGAACCATTAAAGGGGTCGTATGATGCGATTTCAATTTTTCCTTTCTCTTTGGAGTGTTACAAGCTCTTGGTGCATAAAGAAGATCTGTAAAGTTGCAAAGACTAAAGTCTCAAATCCAAAGAGATATTCTTTATTCATCTTCTCATATGTTTTAAAGCAAAACAAACCAAAAAAAAAGTAAAAATTGTCACAACGTGACTGAGTATTTGTGTGAGAGAGGGAAGAAAAAAAGAAACAAGACCTTAGATTGCAAACAGCAGAGCTGCTCTGTAATTAATGGGGCGGCAGAGAGTGAATGAGAACCACTAGAATATGCAAATCTGATCTGGATAAATTAGAGGTTTGGAGTGTGATAAACTGGCAGAGAGAGCCGTGACACAGGCATGGAAATTACAAGCTCGGAGTTCTCTAACTTTCTCAGAATACGCTGCTCCGCTGTCTGTGGAACGGACAGCTCTTTTGTCCTCCATACATTTTTCTCAGAACAGAGACATAATGGCAGCCTGCCTGCATGAGGACAAACCAGACAGAAAACAGCAATCACACACTGACGAGGATGAGCTGCTTTGAAAAGATTTGTGCTTGAAAGAGGGTGTCATTCATTTGAAGTGAGATGTCAAAGAATCAAAATCTATCTATTCATCCACCTCTTCATTTTCTAACTAATATGTAACCAACCATCCATCTATCTACCCATCTATACATCCATCTAACAACCATCTATCTATCTATCCATTCATCTATCCATCTATATCTAACATCTATCTAATCAACCGTCTATCTATCATTCATCCATCTAATCTATCCATCCATCCATCCAACCAGCCATCTATCTATCCATCCATATCTAACCATCAGTCCATCTATCCAACCATTCATCCATCCATCCAATCAATCTATCCATCTAACATCTATCTATCTAACCAACCAACCATCCATCCATCCATCCATGGACTTAAGTTTAAAAAAATGGTCCTTTTTATGAAAAATTGTCCAAATGGTCCACTATCATCAGCCACCTACCAATCAAAGATCTGTCAGCAATGATAATGAGTCAAACTGATGTCACTCTGTTTTAATAAAAACAATATAGATTCATCGCAAAAACAACAAGATTCATCGCAAATTTAACCCCATGCAACTCTCTACCCAACTGAAAAGAAGTTTCTGTTTTCATGCCGTTATTTTTTCCCAAGAAAAATGTACAAACACAGCTTTTCAGCCTAAGAAGTTTTAGGTGAAACCGAGAAGGCATTGGGCCAACATGGCGAGACAAATAGTTTTATCACAGCACTGAATTATACAGGAACTCCTAAAACACAGGTCATGGATCTCAGATGAATATACGATCACGAGAACCACAACTGTTTCCAAGAATCCCAATTAAAAGACTTTACGCCTCAGTTTAGTTTTAGCAGGAGACATGCACTGATCTCAGGCTGTGGCACAAAATTAGCTTGCAGTCTGCTAATGACTCGGTCATTGTGTTATTTAATGTGACCATCTGGTTGCTGGAAGGTTGTTTGGATCCTATCTTTTGTGCCATGCCCAGACTAACAGAGGAAAATAAAATACATTTGATGAGTTCACCTCTGGACCGTCAGTCTCTGATGAAGAAAAACAGGTACAAAAACCCAACAGGATCAGGAAATGTTTGGATTAAAAAGTGTCCATTTAAATCCATAAATAACACTTAGACACAGAGACAGATTTGCAGGCGGATCCACACACGCATCTACGCTGAGAACGAATGCCAATCAATACAGACGGGAGTCGTGCCAAATAAAATGAGATGTACAATTCTTAAAATAGACAAAGATGTGAAGAGAAGGAATCCTATAGAGATCAGGGAGTTTGAGAGGATGAGCAAATGGTGGAGATAAACCACAGAACAGAGCACGAGCCAAGCCTGCCGCCCCAAGGGATGATGGGAAAGCAGACTGTGGCTGCCAGCGGCAGGGACAGATGCCCATGTGGCCAACAGCTGCATCATTTGTAGGCCTATGTGTGTGTGGCAAGTTCCTCAAGAGTAAAGGATATGGCACTGAGCTCAGTCCATGACACACACACACACGTCAATGTTTACACACTGAACAGCAACAGATATGAGTGTTGTGTGTTATTGAGTGCAACATCAATAACTCTCTCCATTAATGTTATGCAAAAGGGTGTACACACACAAACACACACACACTGTGCATGATGGGATAAAAAAAGAAAGAGAAAAGGTGACTGAAGGGTAGAGAGTGTATCTGAGGTAAGTTAAGGTTGATTCGGTCTGTTATTATCTGTGTTGGGGCTCGTTACAAGTCGCCCTCCATAGACCAGGCAGGGTGTGGAAAAAACACACCCCTTATTCAGTTGGGCAGTGCAATGACACACACACAGGGATAATTCTCCAACTGATCTCTATTAAACCAATTATAATTACTACACCCTAGGCA
>NW_015664762.1:177071-207918 GCF_001515625.1 Sinocyclocheilus rhinocerous
GGGGGGGCATGAGATTCTTGGATGAGCCCGTTCTAGCTATAAATTAACTGAAGGAAGTAGCTGTTTATGGGAACATTTACTGGTAAATCTGCCCCCAGTCTCTTAAACATGGTCACCAGTTCTGCCTGTTCACTGTTAAAGCCTCTTCCCTGAAGCATAAAGCGGCAGTTTGGTGAGAAACCAAATTCACACACAAACACTAAAGGCAGTCCGAGTGTGTGTGACCCTGTGGATGTGGCATTAATTGGTCAGCAGTAGCGCCCCATGCAGAGAACTTCCTGTTCTTTGAACTCGTCCCAGAGTTTTTAACATCTCTTACACTTTCACTGTTTTCCTCATAATGATGCACAGGTCAGTGGCACACAGCAGTCAATGAGCTCCAGATAACACTGTAATAAGGGTGTGTGTGTGTGTGTAAATCCACTGAGATGTGTTCTCAATTATTTCAGAATTTCAGAAGCGAAACCTGGACCTCCCATTTGCGGGCTGACACACACCATCACACACACATACACATACATACACGCATATACTGTACACACACTAATCATTTAGATGCAGCAGATGATGTCACTGCCTGAGATTGCATCTCTCCCATTCTATCTATAGTCATTCTGAGGCACTATTTCCAGCACTTTTTTTAAAACACGTTCCTGAGAATGCATGGGCAAAGCTACGGAACATTTAAACTCGACTCTCTACAGCAAGAGATGGACAGAGAGTGAAACAGAGTGCACTGAATTGATCAAAAGTGACAGTTAAAAACATGTTAAAAAAAGTTACAATGTTACAATTTAAAATATATTATTCATTATATTATTTTAAATGGTAATAATATTTCACAGTATTACTGTTTTTACTGTATTTTTGATCAAATAAATGCAGCCTTGGTGAGCATAAGAGACAATTCAGCAATTCATGGCATACAGTTAGACACAGTCTAATCGGGTTGTATACTACATATTTTGACATATGTAGTATGTCATTTAGGTGCATACTATGTTGAGTTTACATACTATATATTGCAGAATTAGTGTGCTATTCTGAACATATCTCTGTCTATTGCATTGAAAAGCAATAAAGCACTTTAGAAGAAAAGCACTTTAGTGAAAGTGACGTGACATGTGGCCAAGTATGGTGACCCATACTCGGAATTAGTGCTCTGCATTTATCCCATCCAAAGTGCACACACACAGCAGTGAACACACACACACCGTGAACATACACCCGGAGCAGTGGGCAGCCATTTTTTTGCTGCGGCGCCCGGGGAGCAGTTGGGGGTTTGGTGCCTTGCTCAAGGGCACCTCAGTCGTGGTATTGAAGGTGGGAGAGAGCGCTGTACACTCACTCCCCCCACCTACAATCCCTGCCGGTACGAGACTTGAACCCGCAACCTTTGGGTTACGAGACCGACTCTCTAACCATTAGGCCACGACTTCCCCATCTATTTCTTAGTGCTTCTTTACTGCCCCCTATTATAGTAAACGAGTATTACACTCACAAACAATTTAACGATTTAGTTCTTTCTTTGGATAAAAGAAAAAAAGATCAGTTCAGACTTGATAAACAACTTTAGAATGTGTTTTCACACTATTCTTTCTTCTGAGCACATACACACACATCAAAGGTTACAATGTTATCAGATAGAATACTGAAAAAACACAAACCAGAAAAAAATGCAATACTATAATCATATTCACTGTGCTCCAACTATACAGTCCAAGTACAGATGGCATATTGATAATTCATTAAATCAATCACTCTAAATACAAAACAATAGAAGTCTTTGTAATGCTTACATACATTATTAAGGTTGCTCTCTATCTCTTCCCCAGCGGGCTTTCCATCAACGTCATGCAGATCAATAACAAACTATCAATGCACGCAGTCAATTTGAATGCAAATGTATGTGCGCAATGAAAACTATATTTAGTACAAAGTTTAAATTCCTTGTCAACAAAAACACATTCAATATCCGTGACGTGTGCATTTACACCTCAACATGTTCATTGTTTTGCAGTTTATTTGCAGAATCAGAAATTATGACAGAGACTGAATGCCTTTTTATCTGACTGTGTCCTTTTAGTAACAACAGGCCAGATGTGCACAGCTTGTGCAAGCATCAAAGTGATGCCAGTGGCTTCAAGTTGGCACTGGCCGATGCCAGATGCAGAGTGGCCGAAATGTTATGACTGAGGGCAAATTTGGCAGAGTGCCATTGGACATATGCATGGACATATGCATGCCTGCTAACATCTCTCAAGTTCACAACCGTCTGTCTTGGGCAACAATGAACTGGTCAGACACGTATGCCAGACAAAACCAAACAGGTTTAAAAAAAAAAAATTGCATACACGCATTGCAGATAGGTTTCACAAAATTGTTAGTTAAACACCTGGCAGAACAGCACAGGTGCCGTTTGTCAGGCAACAAGAAAATTACCCAAAAAATGCTTCTCAGTTCCCTGTAATAGTCTAAAGGTGCTATCCTGCCACCTAGTGGTAAATAACCTTATTGCAAAGTTTTACAGAAAACATGATTGAAAAGGCATCAAGATTGACAGGTGTGTGAATGTAAACACATTCAGTATGATGCAGAAGAGAGAGATATAAGGAGAGAAAGCTTTTATATATGTAAACATTATTTAAACGATAAACTACTTTATACATGACCATTAAAAAGTGTAGGGTCAGACTCAGTACAATAAAAAAAAGAAAAATGAAATTAATACCTTTATTCGGTAAAGATACAATAAATTGGTCAAAAGTGACAGTAAATTCACTTATAATGTTAAAAAAGGTTTATATTTTCAAATAAATGCTGCTCTTTAGAACTTTCCATTCATCAAAGAATCCTGAAAAAATGTATCACAGTTTCCACCAAAATATTAAGCAGCACAACTGTTTTCAACATTGAAAATAATAATAAGAAATGTTTCTTGAGCATCAAATCAGCATAATAATAGGATTTCTGAAGGATCATGTGACACTGAAGACTGGAGCAATGATGCTGAAAATTCAGCTTTGCATCAGAGGAATAAATTATTTTTTATATAATCTATTAAAACAGAGAATAGTTATTTAAATTGTAATATTTATCAATGTTCCTCTTTGTACTATTCCAGTGATTTGTGGTCTGTGTATTTAGCCTGTAGATGACAGTATGGGCTCTTCTTTCAGATTTGGGGACACTCAATTCCCAGCAGCAGACTACATACTAGTTCTGTATGAGAACTGCAATAAAGATCAGATATTCACAGATAAACTTGATCCTCTTTTGTAAGTTGCTTTGGATTCAAGTGTAATCTGTATGCTACATCTGTATGAACAGAGCTTCTTTTCCTGTTATATCAGTTCTGAAACCAGCACAAAACACACAAACTCACTCTCAGACATACCCGTCTATCTCACAATTAAGAGAAATACACATTAGACACCCACATTTCCAGAGACAAACTTTAACACATAAACAGATGGTTTATGTCTATGATGGTTTTAGTCTATGGACATCACGAGCATTTAAAGACCCCATAATTTCGAGACCAATTAAGAATTTTGTGACTTGTAGTCCATGTGTGTGAGCCTTGAGACCATCATATAACAAAAGATAGCCGCTCTGTTCTAGGTCGACTTTCATACTGTTGATATTGTGACTAGGGGACAATTTTGGCACAACCCCATTATGGTGGTGACTGTATGTAATGGATGTTGCCTTAAAAACAGAACTGTGAAAAACACAAGAGATACAGAGTACAGGATCCACATGCGGGCAACAAAAAGAATTTGAAAAAAATGTATTTGAATGCAAAGGAACTAAACTGAACTAGAAATCATGAACTGGTTTGAACCACACATATTTACATTTACATTACTAAATGTGTTTATTATTTATACAATTTATTAGTTTAACAATATACATGTGTTAGTTATAAAATGATAAGGTGTAGATTTTATTAGCTATTAGTTTTTAATGCATTCCCTGTAATTATGTCAAAATCTAGTTTCTAAACAAAAGGCTAAGAACATTCATGAATACTAATATCAGCAACAAGACTTTAAGAATCTGGTCTGCTGAGAATCATCCAATAATTCTTGAATTCGTTAAGATGAAGTGATGCGTGTGGTGTGTTATGGTAATTGTGGGAAAGGCAGTTCGCAGAATTCATTTAATTGATTTCAGGTCTGGAAAATCCCCTCCAAGACATGTGGTTCACTGCATGTATTGTGGGTAATGGGGGCATACATATTTATTCATGTTAAAATCCTTTCTTTTTCAATTTGTTAAATTTGCAGGTAGAAATTAAAGAATTGAGGAAGCCACACATTTACCCATAGGCCTTTCCCATGTAACACATAGTGCATACATTCAAACCTTGAGAACCATCTCTTTGATCCAAACAGAGAGAATGTGTTCCAAGATTACAAGGCCACACACCATTCAGCTATTTCTGCTCATGTGAGCGACTGAACATAAACTCTGAGAATAACAGGACATGCATGACGAATGCCACATGGAGCTCACACAGACAGCTGGCTGCACTTACAGGCAGGTGCACAGCCAAATATCTCCTCCTCCAGTTATACCTTAGGCCAAGGGTTTTCAGACTGGGGAACCAAAAAAAATAAAGTATAAAAATAATAAAATTAATAGAAAATAATAAAGTGTAAATAATAATAATAATAAATAGCAAAATAAATATAATGAAAAAAGTACAAAAATTCCAAAAAAAAACTATTTGGAAAAAATGAGAGAGGTCTTTGCTCACGTGAAAGTTGGTCATTTGGGGAGGTTGCCAGTTATAAAATTCTGATGTTCGCCTTAGCTAGTGCCATTAAATGCACTCCCGAAAAGAGAAACCGAAGACTGCTTTGTGTCTGTGTGTGTGATAATCTCAAATCCCTGTGTGTGTGTGTGTGTGTGTGCGTGTGTGTGTGTGTGTGTGTGTGAAAGATCTGCTCTGCTCCACTAAATCTGCAGAGAGAGAAAAGAGTCACGTTCGGTCTGCCATTGTTAATTATTTGGAATAAACGGAGGCGTACAGGAAGGAGGACAGACCCATGGAGTATCCTGTACTCTGCGGGTCTGTTATAACGCTTGTAAAATAAAGGAATGTGTCATCGGACAGCAAGACAGGGCAGCAGGATGGTGTTTCTGGAGCCCATCTGATAGATGGTGTGTGTGTGTGTGTGTACCTGTTTTTCTATTCTGGTGGGGACTTAAACCTGAATACACACAGACTCATGGGGACTCGTGTCATGGTGGGGACCTAAATTGAGGTCCCCATGGGTAAACAAGCTAATAAATCACACATAATGAAGTTTTTTGAAAATCTAAAAATGCAGAAAGTTTCCTGTGAGGGGTAAGTTTAGGGTTAGGGTTGGTGTAGGGCGATATAATATACGGTCTGTACAGTAGAAAAACCATTACGCCTATGGAGAGTCCCCACAAGGATAGCTGACCAGACTGTGTTGGGGGTGGGGGAATGAAGCTGTCTGGAGAAAGATTCTGGCTCACACAGAGAGTGAGACGACACCAGTGTTTCAGTCATGCAAAGCAGGGTGGAGGTGGAGGTCAAGGACACCACTGTGACGTGCCTTTCATTTGCTCTGCGAAAACAAATATGAGCTTTTGTTTCATAATGTCTCTTCTACTACCCTATCCCACCTTGTTTCTCTATTTTCCCCTCACCTCCCAGCTGAAAAGACCTGCTGTGTTTAAGATGATGGAGGCCAGCATAGGATGCTAGGATGCTCACAAGGCTTCTTAACTACTTTCACCAGTATGGCTACTTTTCAACAAGCTTCACTAACTAAATTAGCTGTGAGGAAGGAGAGAAGTAAGAAACGAGAGAGAAAGGAAAACGAGGACAGTCTTGCTGAAATTACCAGTTTAGACTACCATTGAACGAAAAGCTTCCCACCAGGCTTCTTAACTAGCATAACCAGCAAGGCTACCTTGTTATCCTGTTTAGCCTTCTAAATTTTGCTTTTTTAGCTATGAGGATAAAGGAAGAGAAAGAAAAAAGGGTGGAAAAAAGACAGGCATGTTGAAATGCCTGTTGAAACTTAGTCTAGACTAGTATTAAACAAGAAGCTGGAATCCCACCAGGCTTCTTAACTAACTTAACCAGAAAGATCCAGTACCTTGTGATCAACATATGTTTTTTTGTTATGATGGTGTCCTGATGTCCTCACCAGGCTTGTTCATTAACTAGTGTAACTACCATGACTATCTTTGTTAACCTGCTTCACCAGCTTCTTTACTTGTGAAAAGGAGGGAAAGAGAAAGGAGAAAAGGAGAGGAGAAAAAGAGAAAAAAAAACCTTGTTGAAATGACCATTGAACAGAAAGTTAGTGTCCTCACCAGGGTTCTCAACTAGAATAACCAGCAATGCTGTTGTACCTTGGTTAACCTGTTTCAACATTTAAGTTGTGAGGGAAAAGGAATGAAGAGGAGAGGGAATATAACAGAATACAGTCATGTTGAAATGACCAACTTAGCCTAGGCTAGTATTACAGTAAGCTGGTAACCCACCAAGGCTAACAAGCTTCCCTAGCTGATGAATACTTGAGAAAGAAATCAGGAGAAGAGATTAAAAATGGTAAAAATCCATTTTTGGTAAAATGACCAACAATACCAGCAATATAATGGTGTGCCTACCAGACTTCTTGACTAGCTTAACTCTGAAAGTACCTTATTTGGTCACCAGCAAATGTTGTTTTTGATGCTGCTTTCCCCCATCGTTCCATAACAAGCTTTTGAACAAGTTTAATCAAGTCTACCGTAGCTTTACTGGTGACACCAGCACTAATTCAGAATAAACCATTCACACTGCTCTAAGCTGGTCTTTTCAGCAAAACTATCCTACTTTTCTCCACTATCCTCTTATTCTTTCTTTCCCATCTCCTCAAAGCTAATGACGCGAGCAGAAGCAGGAACAGGAAGCGTCTTTAAGGTCAGCACTCTGGAGGAGGGCTGCGAGTTTCTCCCAGAGAGACGCTCTCCTCTCAGGGCCTGCACCTCTGACTCTCTGATCTGCCCACAGGGAGTGTGTCAGAAAACTGATCCCTTTCATCTCCTCTAGGGCTCCCTTCTGAACCCAGTCTCTCGTATTTATTTGATTTCCATGATGCTGTTTGATGACTCAGAGTGTCTGCTGTCCAGTTTGCTGTTCATCTCGCTCCTTTCTCACCGCATCGTCACTCCTTTGATTCATAGCTACACTGTTCTGTGCAAAAGGCAAGAGTTCCATTTGACTTAGCTAGAAAAGTGGATTAGATGATGTAATGCAGTTGAATTTATTTGTCCGTTGTCTTGAAAAATGAATGGGGGAAATTGTAATGCTCAACATGGTGGCTATGGGAAACAAAGCCCTGTCTTCCAGTTAAACAAGTCAAAGTTGACGTTCTAAAAGGTCTAACCTCAAAATTTCCTTCCCAGCTTCAGAACCACTGCAAGTGGGGGGCCAGCACTACGTGGGAGACCCCTCATAACATTGTGAGCCTGTTTAGAGCTGTTTTACACTGCACAGAAGCCAAATCTAAGCTGCAAATATACTGGGAGCATAAATATATTTACTTGGATTCAAAATAATGGGAAACAATAGATCACAGCCATGCTGATATTACATTGATACTGAAAAAGTAGAAAACCAGTCTAACTTACATCATGGTTAAGTGTTGATTATTTCATTTATTAGTAACACTTTGCAGCAAGGTTCAATTTGTTAATATTACTTATGTTTTGAGCAGCAAATCAGCATATTAGAATGATTTCTGAAGGATCGTGTGACACTGAAGACTGGAGTAATGATGCTGAAAATTAAACTTTGCCATCACAAGAATAAATTACATTTTAAAATATATTCAAATAGAAAACTGTTGATAATATATGATGATAATATAATATAATATAATATATTTATAAATATTAAATATTTATTTTTTAAAGCAGTTATTCAAATGCAAGTGTTTGAAAGCAGGTGCATTTCAGTCATTTAAAATAGAAACAAAACAACAAATTAAAATAAAAGAAATATGGAAATTCTGCATAATTTATATTTGCTGATGATTGTATATGATTACTGAGATTAATTCATGCAAATAAATAAATAAATCTGCTAACATCTAATCAAACCTGTTTTAATCTAAAGAAAGGACTTCAATTTTTGAGCATCACCATTTCTAGCGTTTCCATCAACCACCCCACACACACAAAATCAGAATTATCAACACCAGTCCTCACCAAAGACGATTTTAAATGTGTCTCAGTGGTGTGATCTGTGGATGAGGGCCACACACAGAGGAAGAGACAGAACAAGGAACTGAGATACTGAGTAAGAGGAAAGAAGGAAGCAAAGAGAGAGAGAGAGAGAGAGAGAGAGAGCAGATCAGGCTGACTGAATGGTTTCCAGATGTGTGAATGATAAACAACTGGTTAATCGTGTGGGCATAAAAATCTGTGGCATTCAGAATCTCTGACCAAACATCCCAGACTCCTCCAGAACCACTACCAGAGAACGGACACGCATGGACAGATCCATATGCACGCAAACACATGCTCGCTTTGTCGCCGTTTCTTGTCTGATATCTACTGTTGAGTATTTCCAGAAGCCTAGCATGAAATAGTTGAAAACAAATGGGAAATCAAATCTCCATCCCATCTGACATGCTTTGAAGTCATCTGTGCATGAACAGGAACCTTCACGTATATAGATTTGACTGATGAAGCGAATGTGACACAATTACAGAGAAAGAGACATCCATGTGTGTGCAATATTTATTCTCTCTATATGGATTTTGCTCCATGTATTTAGAGGGCACATTCCCAGGCTGGGTGTTGGGATTCTCTCCTCCACTGTTTAACACACAGAGCTCACAGGAGGCCCTTTGTTCCAGCTCCAGGCGGCGGGGGACCCAGATTCAGCACAGCGGCCCCTGAGAGACCTCCCTGCATTCTTCTGCAGGACAACGCCATCCACACCTCACCTTCAGAGGTGGTCACTGCATTGCTATCCCTCCAGTCTTTGAATCTTGTCTATTTATTCATGTCTACTAGCTACTTCTCTCTGACTACCGCTGTTTCACACTGACAGCAGTTTGTTTCAAAAAGTTTTGGTGATTTGACATAACATGAGGGACTAATTTCAGCTGATTTCTTAATGTAAATGAGCAGTGACAAAATGCAGCGACTATCAATGGGAGTGCAAACAGTGAAGTTCAACACTTTTTACATTTTAAAAAATAATAGAGTGACTGTAGTGATCACTAGCGATGAAATCACTGTCAGTGTGAATAAAACTTAAAGGTATGGTTCACCTGAAAAAAATTAAATTTTGTCATAATTTACTTGTGATGTAGACACCAGCCTGTTTCTAACAACAATAGTCCTCTTTGACTTTCACTGCATGGACAAAAAACACAATTTTCATAATATCTTCTTCTGTGTTTCACATAAGAAAGCCTTACAGGTTTGGAAAGACATAAAGGTTATTAAATTATGAAAAAAAAATCATTTTTGGGTGAACTATCCCTTTAACTGTCCACTTTTAGGACATACATAAACACCCAAAACTCAATGCCCTAACTAGGTGTGACACAAAAAGTGATAAGTGATTAAACACGTCTTCCATTTTAATAAGAATTTTTACTCTGACCGACCATAACCACAAAAAACAATGAGATAGAAACCACTGTAACTGTGATATTGTCATCTGCCTGCAAAATGCATCCTTTTCCATTGACAGCTGGTAAAAATGGCTAAATATCTTGTGTGTATGTTGTATTATGTGTGTGCATTTACATATTCAAAGTAAAAAAAAATGGTATGGTATATTATTGTAGAGTATATTCTACATATTGTAAAGACGTTTTTTTTATAAAAACTCTGGTCTTAAAAGCATGAAATGGATTACCTTTAACAATTGTGTCCAGAACTCAGTGCTGATATACAGAGATGGAAGAGTTATCTTATCTTGAATCTTATTTAGTTTGGACACAGTTCTGAGACCAGCAGGGATCAAATCTCAGATCAAGGGATCAATCTAAATCTAAACTCACTCTAAACTGGAATGTGAGATTATCAATCAATCCATTCACCGGTGTAGTTTGAGGTCCACTGCGAAGAGAGAAGTTCTGCTCTGTAGATGGCTAATGGATTATCCCTTGTGTGATTTGAACCTACAGCCTTTGGTTTCCCAGCCCAGCTATTTAGCCACTGCATCACACCACCCAACTGATCAACAGTTGTGGTGAAGTTTTAGCAGGAAACAAAGTGAGACTCTTGAAGACAGCAGAGAGTTGCTTGGAGTAACACCAACCCGAATGTGAAAGAGCATCCAATGCGAGTCATAGAGACCCTGGATGACTTAAGGTAAACTGCTGAAAAGCTAAAACTAGCTTAAAGTGGTTTTACATGGTTTCTAGCTGGTTGCTAGCTAAACAAGTCTAGACATTCACATTCATTCCAAATAGCTACAAAATGTTACAAATATCTTGTATTGTTTCTGTTCTGCATCTTGCTGGCAGACAGACTGTTCTGTTGGAAACACAGAGTGTTAGGCCAAATTTCAAAGACTGCTTAATTGAGAAAGAAGAAAAATGTCAGACAGAAACGGGGGTGAAGAAAAGACAACTCTTTTTTGGACTGCAGTAGAGAGTGTGTGTTTTTACTGGAGATCACAGTCCTTACATGCTGCTCCAAGTCAACATGAAATCTACATCAACCCTGTTTGCTTTAATACAAGTTCCTGGTCTTATGGGAATGATTCACCAGTGCATAATTGTCCAAAAACAACAACAAAACAAAAAAAGTTTGTAATTTTACATCAAAATGTAATAATTTGCTACAACTCAGAAATAACTTCATTGATTGATAAAAAAATCATCATAATCGCTTGTTTGTTTTTTTTAATTCCCTTCCACAATCCATTTTTTACTTGAAAAAATGTCACATTATGGAAAGCACAAGCTTAAAAAATACAGCATGTTCTATAAAGCTTTTGACCAAGAGTACACAAATCATCCAGTACCATAGTATACTAAATATCAAAGTAGCATTGCATTACCATCTAACACTATGGTACCACCAGTACTTTTAATAAAGGCATTAATATGGAGGAGAGCCATATATAGATTATTTCTATCTGTCTCTCTTTTGTGCTGCATTGTTGATGGCCAGGATTTGGCTGGTTGCTATAGAGATTGATGGGAGGCAGGGCAACCACATTTGGGTATGGGGGACGGAACGAGTGCGAGTGAGGGAGAGAAAGAGTGAGAACATTGTCATAATTGCATGTTCTGCTGATGGTGCTTAAGAAGTGAAGCCAGCAGGGAAATGAAAGACAGATCGCCGTTTGCAGCGTAACCTCTCTGAGAACGAGAGAGTGATAGATGTGAGAGAAAGAGAATTTCATTGGGCCACAAACACCACAAAACAGCCTTGGCACTATACAACAACCCCAAATCACTCTGAGACAAAAACTTGAGAGAATTTGGAGAGAGAGAGCACAAGAGAGAAAGAAAACAAAACTTGGCAACTTCAACGTCTCCTGGCTGTTAATGCTACAGAAATCCTCTGTGTTACCTTACATCGGTTAAGCCGTTTGTCACTGGTCGTTAGGGTGAGTTATCTTTTGAGGCATGAAATTAGAGCCAGACATCCATTCTCAAAGTAAACACTTCTCTCTGAGGGGCAACAGATTTGTTATAAATCTATTAGGAGTCAGTTGGTGTGACCCAAAGGTAATTTGTTTGTTAATGGAGGAGCTCTGTGGGTGCGTTTGGCTTTTCCATCTGTAATTTCTTGAGTGATTATTTGCAATGATGTGTTTCTTTGTTCTTGAGAGCCCACATACACATACCAGACCCAAGACAGATGGGAGCTGGCAAACCTCTGACTGTACAACTTCAGATTTGCATTGGGTTTACCCTGCTGAAAAAACACTTAAACTAACCTAAGCTGGTCTGCAGCTTGGTCAGTCTGAAAAGTGCCCAAAAGTGCTTCTGAAGTGGCATTTAGGAGTCTTTACAAGACAGACTTTTCAGTTTAATGCTTTTCAGGGGTAGCACACATGCATTTACACTTAAATTACAACTTACAAAGGCTGACGTGGGTCAGGGCAGACATAGTTTAGTCTGGCTTTTATGTGGCATTGTGTATTTATGCTGAATTTTGAGCAGTCACAGAGTAGCCTTAAACCGGCTATGTAAAGATGCCTTAAAACCAGCCAGCAGACCAGCATGACCAGGCTAAGGGAGACCAGCTAAGACCTACAAACAAATTTAGGCTGTTTTTTTTTTCTAAGCAGGGTCAAGAAAAACATAATTAGTTTTAGAAGTAACTGTTGTGTTGTGCACTAGCACATACACAGTTCATCTCACACTTTGTCCTAACCTCAAAACCAGTTTCTAGTGAAAAGTAATTTATCTGTCCACACTGAATGGCTCACCTTTTGACTACGTCATCTCCACTCCAACACGTGAGCTCGTCGATGCCCATCTCTCCCTCGCACAACGTCTCCGGAAGTATGGAGAAGAAAGACTTATACCGGGAGATATACCCAGTAAACTCCCTACAACACAAATCAATAAATAAACAAGACATTCCGATAATAAGTAATATTGTGAGACGTAAAAGTTTTTATATGTTTTGAACGATAAATCCAGAGACCCCATTGTTAACAACAGCTTTAGGAACGTATTTTGAGGCTATTTGAGGCTATAAAATAAAATAAAATAAAATAAAATAAAAAAAATTAATTACATTTAATTAAAATATATATATGTTAATTAAAAAAGTGTGTGCATATTGTTCCTCTATCAGATGGATTTGGTGGAGAGACGGAGATGAAAAATTGTCTGTCCAAACAAGTATATTTCAGGGTTGACCTTTACAGAGACGGTAGTTACGGGTCACATGCTTAGTAAGGAACCAATCAGGCAACCTGAAATTACAATTACTATTACTGTTTTTGTAATTGTGAAATTACAATTACGGTTTTCACACTTTGGTTTATTTGCTTGATCTGAACCCAAGTTTGATTCGATCCCTCACCCATCAGACCACATTTCTAAAAAAAAAAAAACGTTCAGTTTTCAGTTTCTAAATAACATCCAGAGTCAATATCGAACAAATTATGTGTTAACATTAGTGGTTCACATGCAAAAATTAGGCCAGACTGCATTCATACCAAATCTGAATCAGATGGGAAACCACATGAACCATAGTCAGACTTGGGTACAACTTTTCAGCTTTCACAGCAACCAAACAAACCAAACTCTAATGACAAAAGGGCTCAATCAGCACCAATAGCACTAGTGTGAAAACACCCTAACTGGTAAGGTAGTAAGTGGGTAAAAAGAGGCAGAGATAATCTATATTACCCAAGGAAAGCACACACAGAGATTCAAATTTTAAGTAAGATTATCAGAAATAAATGCAATTTTTTTAGTAAATATATTCATGCTTACCGTGCAACTTTTTTCAGAGTTCTACCTCCATCGCTCTTGGAGGTTTTCAGAGGGAGTGAACTGATAACGGTCAAACCCCCAGTACAAGACAATGGAACAGTCCAAAGGAGGATGAGGCAAGCAGTTTGGAGGACAGAGAGATGGAATAAACCAAAGGGCAACAAAACAAGGGGAGGGGATGATGGTGAGAGGGAGAGAAAAATCATGAAAATCATTCATGCACATGCAAACCAGACCTGGAAGATGGGTTATATCACACTAGCAATGAAACTCAACCAGGCGGATTCAGGAAGTACTGAGATCAAACTGACCAAACCGAGATCACAACAAAAAGTATTTGAAAATTAGACTAAAAGAGATGTATTTTACATTTACAAATGATGTAATCGAATCATTCTGTGTTTAGTGTTGCTTTAATGCTTCAAAAAACATTACTAATGTCTTTAGTTAAATGTATCCATGAAATTAACAATGAACTAAGAATTTTTACTTCCAGAACCCTACTGTTGAGCTCCATTATTCATGTCAATGGAGATTCAACATGGATGTAACAGACCTAGCAGTCCATTAAACCATTTAACTATGTATAGCATTGTGTTCTGACCTCTGATCTTAATAATGATGATCACTCTAGCTATTCTTTGAAAATAATTGTACATTTTTAATTTATAAATTTCCTGGCTTGCTTGACAGAGCATTTCCGAAGACTTTTAGTGCAGAGAGATGATGTCATCCGTACAGTGATGAGTGTTTGCTGTCCTCTGCTCCACCGACTCCTGCACACCGGAAAAAAAACCTAATATCCATTCATCTCTCTGTGTTCCTGCAGGCAACAGTCTCAGTGCCAGTTACAGCACTGCCCTTGCCAGCCTACCACTTAGTGATGGCTATCTGCAGCGTGTGTGAGGGCCTTCAAGATCTGGGTCTGAAGACACAATGTCCAATAGCATAATCAGGGTCTTTTGAGATACTTGCCAAATGGGTAAATGTGTCTGTTTGACCAAAGTGTGTGTACCAGCATGTATATTTACACACTTTATGACATGTTTCTTATTTCAGACAGCAAGGAATCACATGGCCTAGCAGAGGAGTTTTTAATACAGATGCACAATCTATCGGTAGTCATAGCCATATCGTTCGGTATTAGTGCTTTTATTATTGGAATAGGTCTGATTAAAAAGTTTTAAACAGATAATAGAGGTTAGTTTTCATGTACATGTCATAACGCTTTCTATGCCAGATTACAAAAGTGTATTATATAGTAGGGATGCACCGATACCGATACTGGTATCGGTATCGGGCCCGATACTGGTCTCCTGTACTCGTACTCGTTAAAATGCCCCGATACCAAACGCCGATACCACAGCATGTGATAAGTGCCATATTCAGACAAAGAAACACCAACAACAGAACAACAGACAGCGGAAAGGAGTTAAGGATGTCTGCTACGAAGTATATGTATGCAATGAATATAACGTAAAGTGGTATCGGTGCATCCCTATTATATAGTAAAATAGATGGACACATTTAAAAAAAAATTTTTTTGAATGTTTTGTAATGAACCCTTAAAAAATACAGAATATGGGATGTTGGCCAATAGTTTGACCATGATGTGTCAACAATTAATAGCAGGGTTAAAAATAAACACAAAGGAATACACAAATGAAAATAAATAATACATAAAATAAAATATATGATATGATATACAAAGGTACATTTAATATAAACTTCAATGCATTTTTATTGCGTGTGTGTGTGTGTGTGTACCTACTTAACCATATTTTGGGAACAAATTTGTACCCAAAAGTGAGCTAAACCTGACAAAATCTCCAAAAACCTCCCTTTGGGGACGTCCTCATTTGTAAAACTGGTATAAAAATAAAGTAAACAAAGTTTTTTTTTAACAAACCTGTGTGTGTGTGTGTGTGTGTGTGTGTGTGTAAAATTATTAGAATGAAATATATGAATATAAAATAAATTTATTAAAATAAAAAATATTTTAAATTGTTTTAGATTAACTATAACCTGTCAACTAGCAGTAAATTTATAATATTGGTTGTCATATCAATTATCGGGATTGGCCAATTAATTTAAATACTGGTGCATCCCTAATTTATCATTTAAAGGCAGATCTTCAGGTTACAAAAAACTCTACCTCAAGACTTTGAAGTATCAAAGAGCTGTAAAAATTGGTTTTTCAATAAATGAGTCTTGGTGACAGAACAGAGGATCCAGCCTAACCTGTAAAGGTGAGCCAACATGCCGATCTTATCGGCTCCTGGAACGTCCGGTGAGCTGTTGGCAGGTGGCGGTGTGACTGAAGTTGGAGGAAACGTTCTGACTGTGGTTGAAGACACATTTGAAGAGTGACCACATACCTTATCCACCTGAAAGACGGAGAGACAGATGAGAGAGGGTTATGTTATGTCCCTTCAGGAAGACAGAACGGATGACGTAAGTGTGTTTGTCTCTGTGATAAATGAAACTCTAATGGAAAAGCAGAGACAGTAACAGATCACATTGGAAAGTACCTACCATGATGGAGGTAGGTTCTCAATTTGCATTTGCTTTTATATCTACACCTCCTTCACCTCGATTTCTTCCTCGTTCTCACACACACATTTAATCAATGCCGTTTCATCCCACTAAAAGCTCCAGCAGACGTCACCAGTCCATTAGTCAAAGCAGACCCGACTACAACGATCCAAAAGATTAACCTCAGTTTCTGCCCTCTCCTATCAGTCACCTTTAATAATGACAATTTTATGTGGCATTAATAAATCCTTATCTCCTGCATCATTTGTCATTGCTCTGGGAGCTCGGACGTGAAGTTGGAGGTCAGACAGTCTTTGCTCCGACACTCGCTTTACTTCCTGAATGAATAACAAGGTGCAACCCTGCAGGACAAATACACTGAAATAAATACTGTGAGATTGGAAAGAAATGTACAAAACTGTCACTGGGGCGGTATCCATTCAAAAGTTACTAATAGGTACACTTTTTATACTAATATTATGTACCTTTAAGGTACAATTATGCACCATTTAGGGCTAAATAAGGTTCAAAAGATGCACCTTTTAGCTTTTGTACCTTAGTGTACCATCCCAGTGACAGCTTTGTACCTTTTTTCTGAGAATAGAAACAATTTTCACTCAGAAATTGCTGGTAAAAGAAATGGCAAGTGGCGTGACATTTTAACGTGACAATTTAAAATGACATTTTGAAGTCGAAAGACTTATTTACATTTTATAAACAGTTTTTATGGTGATGTGGAGAATGTTTATGTTAGCAGGGCAATGTTTCACTGCACTTACGAAGTCCAAATTTATGAAGAAGTCCTCAAAAATATAAAACTGCTAAAATGACTTGACTTAAAAAAACAAAAACTGCAAAACTTGGTTGGAACACTTGTAGAAAAGTTCATATATGGACTAAATGTCCTAAATAATTAAATCTAAGTCCTAAGTAAAATCTAAAAATGCCTGTGAGCAAGAGAGTATTAGGCTTGAGATGAGCCTTTACTACTGAATGCAAAGAAATGACTAGACTACCACAAAAATGGGTTCAGACGCAACAATGAAACTTAACTGCATCTGCGCCACAAACTTTACTGTTTCGCTTCTTTTTATTGAATAAAAACTAAAATTTTCATTTTTAGTGACTTTAAATCAATCTGTTCACTACGAGTTAGTAAAATTATATGAGTTTTATTCCAAAATCCACAAATAGCACCTCTCTCTCACACACACACACACACACTTGCGCATACAAACAGAGTCCATAAGAATCAGATGTCTTCCTGGACACGATACCAGGCTAAAGGAAAAGAACGTTTAAAGCATTTATTAAACTACAGTATATTTAAGATATCTGATATCAGTACATTTAATATAATAGCTTTACATTATTAAACACTGACATGTGTTAAATATCAGCTTTAATGAATAATAATAAACTGAATTGGTGTCTTTCTTTTACTTTTAGAAGCCTTTGAGCCTAAAGGGAATGAGGCATTATGAGTATCGGCCAAAAATGTGGTGTGGAGTGCTGGGAAAATATTAGTGTTTTGATTTTGTTGTATTCTGTGTAGTTTATTGATTTACCCTCTATTGTAAATATTTTCTATCCTCCTTTTTGACGAACAGCATGGGAACCATCGTTTCCCCGTAAATAAACTCAGCGGTGGATTTTGGACCAAGATCTCAAATACACAGTGGTTATCCTTGAACCGTCATGCATTTTATCCTGTTCCACGTATAATTTCTTAATCCTAGTCAGTTATATGTAATTGAGGTTAGAAATCAGCTGCAGTTCTGCATATTTAAAAAAAATCGGATTCAAGCATAAAGAAACTCTTTTAATATCCTGAAAAGCTGAGATTCAGGCAGTTACATGAGCTTCTTTATGCATGGATGGAATTACTCTCCGGAAGTTTCCCTATGCCCAGTATCAAATTATTTTCCATTCGGAAAGTCTGGGAATTTTTTCCTGTAAGGCTTGGCTCATTTTATAAGTTAATAAAAATTCAATAAATCCGCAAAGTCTTCTCTCTAAAACATGACAGACGTTCTGATGGTAAAAAAAAACAAAATGTCTGCAGCCCAGAATGAACCCAATGGCCTTCTCCCGATCTCCTCCTCTTGTAAACAGAGTCCAGAATATTTTGAGATTTGTTCATTTTATCAACAGTCAGAGGTGGTCAAAAACACATTTGTAGTGTAAATGCTGATCTTTTCTGAAAACCCTTTTTTAGAACAGTGGATGATTGAGAGGTGACTTCTACTACAGTTAACTCACCTGTCAATCATCCAAAGGGTTGTATAATAAAGAGTGTGTGTGTGTGTGTGTGTGTGTGTGTGCATATATATATATATATATACCCATACAAATTTGTGAACTGTATATATTTACTTCACGGTTGTGCAAAACGGCACTGCATTGTTGGGAAATCTAATCATTGTACGAATACCATGAAGGAGAAAATGGGAAAATGAGAGAGTTTGACAGTGTGCACCTCCACGGTGTGGAAATTTGTGTATATTATATTATATTATATTATATTATATTATTATTAATATTTCTGTTCTATAAAATGTGGTTTTGATACAGTAGCTGTTCAAATTATGTAATATTATTAATTATTTTGTTATTTCAACCAGAATTTAAAAAATATATATATATTTTTTTTTTTTTAATGGTGAGGGATCTTCACTAATCCAACAAGAACTGGTTGAAGACGAGCATATTAGTTTATCTTCAATTTGTCTCAGTTCACCACTATAAGGCTTTTGGTGTAGCAATTACTTACACTGCAACTTGTTCTTTAGTATCCATAATAATACATTAATAATGAAGATATTTCCAGAACAATTTTTTCTGCTCCTTGGGATGAAACAATATTTAACAAGTATTCATCTAGAATAATGGCCATCAGTGTCCTATAACAGTGTTTCCCAACCGGGGTGCCGTCTGTCGAGACCAGGGGTGCCGTGTAAAAAAATACTAACACCACATTACAGCGAAAGCCAGAGTCTTAAACGAAAACACAGATCTTTAATAAGAATCGAAAGCATGTGAAAATAAGCATTAAGCATGCGTGTGTGAGAGAGGGGCAGAACTGACCTCAACAACACCCTGATCTGTGACACTAAACACAGTGGGTCATTCCACTGGTCAACTGTTACTCAATTACCTACTGTTGAAAGCAGAGGTTTGCTCTTGTCTGGCGAGTATGCGTGCACCTGTCCGTCCTTGTAATATCTGTGAAATGCCAGCATGTGGAACATTCGGGGTGTGATTAGACGGGTCTGAACAGTGCTTTATCCCATGTGGATGTAGTCTCAGTGGAAGAGCTGTGAGCGCCTGGCCTTGAGTAACAGACGGACTGTGTATTTGTGGTTGAAAGCGGGTGATTGGCTTCAGTTTTACTACAGTGTGCTATGAGGAAGGCTAATTTAAGGCATGTGATCTTTATATGTGGCAACCGCTCGATCTATATCATTTATAGAGGACTGTCTGTTTTAAAGACAGGCTTTTCCTTCAATCGTCATGTTTATGTAAGTCTCTCTCTGGGGGAGTATTGAGTTACATGGTGTGGTGATGGTGTGTGATGAAGTTTACTGATGTAAGAATCCGCTCCAGAGGCAGCACAACTTTCTCGGTGCTCTCTTGCCCAAAACGTAGAGATAAGATAGATAGATAGATAGATAGACAGACAGAGTTTGGGGTAACGCATTACAAGTAACGCGAGTTACGTAATCAGATTACTTTTTTCAAGTAAGTAGTAAAGTAACGCATTACTTTTTCATTTACAAGAGAATATCCGAGTTACTTTTTCATTATAAGTAACGCAAGTTACTTTTTTTTCCAATTTATTGATTGACAGCTCTCCTGTCCCCATGTTGAGAGAAATCAGAAGATGTTACTGTAGTTCTAAAATAAATATGAATATGCATTAATTCATCTCACTCACAAAAAAACTTTTTATGGAGTATATATAATTACAAAATATTGTAATGCATTACTTTTAAAAGTAACTTTTCAAAACACGGTAGGTAGGTAGGTAGGTAGATAGATAGATAGATAGATAGAATAAGGAAAGAGAACAGTTTACCAAGCTTACGTTTCAATATCATTAAGTACATCAAATCAGCAATGAAATCTGAAAATGGTATCATAATTTTTGCCTATTCCACTCAAATCACACCCCAAAGGTTGTTCTATAATCTGGATGAATAGAATAGAATAGAATAATGTTTTAGTCATGATTTGTTATTAAAATAAAACAATATTTAAAAAATATGTATATAATTTTTATATAATTTTTCAATTATTAAATAAACAAACATATTACTTCTTCAGCAACACACAAAAAAGTTCTGTTGCAATTAATGCTTTCTTAAAAAAAAAAAAAAAAGATCATGGATCATCTGGATTTTATTTTATATTAATTTCAGTTACCAGTCTCAGATGATTAACTACTAACCCACAACACCCTCAGGAAAAAGAGAGAGACAGAAATCAGCAGCGAGGTTTAAATTGTGGCACATCCAATCATGTTTTATGTTTTGCATTTGAAGATGCCGACTGGAAGTTGCAAATGGAATTTACAGCCACTAAACGAACAAACAACAAACACATTGTCTGTCGCAATGGACATTTCTAAGCTGTGCATTGCTGTATATGTTTCCTATATGCTATTTGTCTCCTCAGTCTGTCTCAGCCAAGTTTGTGGTCTGGACACACACTCCACCTCAGAAAGCTTCCCAGATTTAAATCATTCTCTCTGTCATTCTCACTTATTTACTTACACACGGGTGCTGAGGATCTGTCCCCAGACTGGCTGACTCAGCGGCTGTTACGCTCACTTTCCTCGCCTCTCTCCTTTCCTTTCCTCTCCTCATCTTGTCCCTCTCCTCTACTATCCTCTCAGATCTCCTTTTCACTCCTCCTTTCACTCTAAACCGTAAATATTCTGTTTACGAGCATATTTTCTGTTTCTCGGCAGTTTGTCATAATCATTCACACATCATTTGCAATCTGGTTTCGCTGGTCGCCAGCCTCTAATGTAACTGCCTCCCCAAAACATCAATGTAAGCAACATTTTGAAAGATGATGCACTGGGAAACCAAATCAGACATAACTCTGTTTAGGAACCAAAAATATGCATGAGCAAAAAAAGCAAGAATGAGGAAATTCTTCCAAGTCCTCTAAAGGTCAGGCTTCTGTTACAACATCTCCATTCAGTTTCTTTAGAATCTGGGTCACTATCGACGTCCCTGATGCACTGGAGTGTTATGATACAGTACTGGTTATTTATATATTTAAAGCAGAGTAGCTTTTCTAGTAACACACTATAATTTTCTTGGGGTGACAAGCAAAAAAATAAATAAATAAAAATAAAAATAAATAAAATAGAATAAAAAAATTAATAAACTATGACATTATATATATATAATAAAAATAAAGTGGAAAATAAAATATAAAATATAAATATAAAGCAAAATAAAAAATATACTACATTAAATTAAGTTCAAGTATGAAGAAAAAATATTTAAAATAAAAATAAAGTATAAAATAAAGTATAAAACAAAACAAAACAACCAAAATAAAAAAATGTTAAATTAAAGTATAAAGTAAAAACTATATATATAATAAAAATTAAGTACAAAATAAAGTATAAAACCAAACTAAACAAAACTAAAATAAAGTAGAAATAGTAGTTATTCTAGTAAAAAGCCATAATTAATAATAATATAATATAATATAATAAATATAATATAATATAATATAATATATAATACTCTGCTGTTCATCCATGCTTTAAATTCAGTGATAAATTTATTTATTTACTTTTAATTTTACTTAAACTTGTGTTCAAATTTGACTGTCACCTTAATTGAGATCCTCACTGATTTTGTGCCAGATAAATATTCTCTGATGTGTGAAATAAATTACATGTAGTGATTACTGATATAATGTTCTATTATATTCTTTAAGAATAAAAATAAATAAAAAGCATTTATATAGACACTTAAGTGATTTTTATTTATCAGGGATAATGAATAAAATTAAAATAGTTGTGTTCATGTCTGATATACTGATATCAATTGTTAGTTTGTCAAATATGGATCACTTTCTCTCCTGGCTGTTGAAGTTCACAGCACTGGTCTCAAGCCACAAATTAACAATTACATGAATATAAAATGCTATGTGAGCCATCTGGATGTCAGCGAAAGGTTGCATAAGTCAGGATCAGCGCTGATCCGATTCCTCATTCCTCCCAAATCCCAGAACCACCACCTTTTCCCGACCTGTTCCGCTATTACACTATTAAACTCTCCAGGCTCAAATGCAAACATTACGATGAATGTTCAGATTCATAGATTCTTAAAATATCTCCTCCCATATTTATAATCCAAACATTTCTAGACAGATTCTCATTTCCTCTTAATTAGTCATATCAAATGGACCCTAAGTCTGTGAAATCCTAGTGCATCAGTGCATATAATAATTTCCTGTATGCATAAATTTGTGTTCACAGGAATGATTATATAGTACCAATGGATACATTTTGCACACTAAGCAAGGGAAAAGTCAAAAAATGAACAAGAAAAGAGAAAAAATAAAGTGGGATGGGGGGATGCAGTCATTCTCTCCATCAGATCGGAAAATAAATTGCTTGGTGAGGTAATTGATTCCTCACTTTTTACTCACTGGAAAGATGGATTGGTGAAGGGATATAGTGTGATATGGCACTTTCCAGAAATAGGGTACAAAAAAGGTCCTGTAACACTTCATTTTCTATGGATTTTATGAGTTATTTTTTTAATCCCATTTTAATCCCATTACTAAAATTTCTCCAAAGTTTAACAATGTTTAAAACACTGCATTGCATTGCATACAATACAATACAATTCAATAAAATAAAAACCCTAACTGTATTTAGCTCATTTATTTCTTCTTAGATAATATTCATATAAATATCTCTAATAACTTATAACAAACAAACAAAATTAAAAAAAGATATTTCTGCCTCTAATGCAAAAGGATGCCAAATTACACAATACTTGTGGAAAGAGTCAGATCATGAAAAAGTGAAGAGAAATAAAAAAAAGAAATAAATAGATAAATGAGAGCTAGAGGAAGGTGAGTAAGAACTCTTTTACAGACCCCTCTCTCGTGGCCGTCTGTGTTCTGGGCTTTGGAAATCTTTTATA
Source organism: Sinocyclocheilus rhinocerous (assembly GCF_001515625.1). Taxonomy (NCBI): domain Eukaryota; kingdom Metazoa; phylum Chordata; class Actinopteri; order Cypriniformes; family Cyprinidae; genus Sinocyclocheilus; species Sinocyclocheilus rhinocerous. The sequence continues at coordinate 200,260 of NW_015664762.1, forward strand.
ATCCCCGGGGCCTTGTTTCCATTATCTAAAAGCACAAACTACTATTAAAATTCCTGTGTAAGACTGTAATTAGAGCCCTCAGTTAAACCTCGGAGGAAATAAGGTAGAGCAGCACATTAACTGCTTGGGACAGCGGATCATGAATTATTACATTTTTCTCATTTTTGTCTGATGTTCGCTCACAGTTGTCAGCAGCCACTTTGAGGCACAGCAATTACGGGTCACCGTAAAGACTGTCTGTTTCCACGCTAGCAACGTTGAGACATCACAACACTTCAAATGAACTCTGACCTCACGTCTACAGTCCCGTTCCAGCTCCAGTTGGGAAATAACGTTGCGGTGTAAATCCTGTCATTCAGTCTAGCAGTAGAATTATTAATGGACCTTAATCCTGTTGAAATATACAACATTAAATGTATTAAATATAAAATGTTATATTACTGTAGAATTATATAATAGAATTATATCATTATACTTTATATTATATTTTATTTTATTTATTTCAATTTTGTACACTACTGTTTAGATGTTTGGGGTAGATCGGAAGGATACCCGTTTGTTGTTGTTGTTTTTTTATGTAATTTATTCCTGTGATTGCAAAGCTGAATTTTCAGCAGCAATTACTCCAGTCTTCAGTGTCACATGATCCTTCAGAAATCATTCTATATTGGCTTTCTTTTTGACAGTTTCCTATCAAAGCTTTAAAAAAAATGATTTATGGGACCTCTAGAGATGCTTCGGAACTGAAAACTGAATCCTATTGCGGGGTGGACATCAATTTAGTGGCAAGTAAACAAGATATCCTTGAGCCCACCTACTGTATACATTACGCTTTGGGTCTTAGGGCTATATCCAATTTCAATTTGACCCTCTTTTAAACGTCACATAATAAATGCATATTGCATGTTTGGTCACTGTACCTGTCAGTCATATGGCCCCTTTGCTGTCTAAGTGGGCAGACATTTAAAAAACACATGACACACACCCGCACACATATATACATGACATTACCCAAGTTCAGCTGGTATCACAACCCAGCATCACCTAAACCCAAAGGTACATGTGTGTGACACCTGATCTACAGGGATTTAAAACCACACACACACACACACTACACACCAAGACCACAGAGATGTAAAAAGATACCCCAGTCCGCTTTTAAAAACCTCTCGAGTTACTCTCTCTCACTCCCTTCATTCCAGTCGTGCAGTGCTGGTCAATAGAAGTCTTTCAGACATGCATGAGGGCAGCCAGTGCTGTCAGCACCTACAGTGTCTCGACAGACCTCTAAAACTTGATCCCAGAAAACACACACACACACACGCAGCATGCCCTCTCAGTCAGCACACATGATGGGACAGCATGCCAACCGCAATCAGTTTGGGAAAGTATCCCAGTGAAAATCAAACCATTGCTATAATTCCTCTTATAACATCCTGGCTACACACACACAAATTTGCAGAGAGTGGAGAAGACTACAGTTTATGATCTTTGGAAGGAGAATACAAAAATGAGAGAGGCGGAAAAATGTTGTGCTTTATTTTAACAGAACCGAATACAACTTTATCAGGAGATAAAAGCACTGGGAGATAATGTGAGCAGGGGATTGTGGGTAATGGAGTCTGTTAACAGGATGGAAGCCCTGCGGGTTTCAGTCTCACTATTTTCTCTCAAACTCATTGCTGAATGTAAAGAAAACAGTGGAGATTTACACACAGCAGCAGAGGAAAACAGAAGTCGCCTGCCAGAAACAATCTCCAAGCCTTTTCCATCGTTTAATGCAGGGTTCTATTCCTCCACAGAATTTGGACCCCAAAAGCTATTTTACTGGCTGAAAGAATCTATTCAGTATCTCATTAGAAAGACTACAGGACTGTTTTATGTATGTTACCATTCGAAAGTTTGGGATCAGCAAGATTTTTTATTTTTTATTTTATTCAGCAAGGACACATTAAATTGACCAAAAGTGACAGTAAAGACATAAATGAAAAAATATATATATATCTCGGTTTCCACAAAAATATTAAACAGTAGGCTACAGCTTTTTTCAGCATTGATAATTTTTCTTGAACGCCAAATCAGCATATTAGAATGATTTGTGAAGGACCATGTGACACTAAAGACTGGAGAAATGGCTGTTAAAAATCCAGCTTTGTCATCACAGGAATAAATTACATTTGAAAATATAATCGAATAAAAAATGTTTTAATTAAAATAATATTTAAAAATATTGCCTTGGTGAGCATTATTTATACTTCATATTGAAAAAAATAGGCAGCATAGAATGTATAAAGTATTCCATTTCAAACAAATCCAAACACTCAGACCATTAACACGATCCTGTGAGCCGAATGGATCAGTCAAAAGTTAACCAATCACATTCTGCCCTTGAAGCGAGCCACTCTTTAACAGCTTCAAAATTATATAAACACACTAGAAGACACTATAATGCCAGTATTCTAATGGAGTGTTGCATTTAAAAGCGTTTCAAAATAAAGTAACCTGGGTTCACTTTGGCTGGGTCTTTCCAATCCCATGAAGTGGCTTTGAAGTGTGAATAAAAGTACGTTTGACTGAGTCTGTGATAAATGGGCTTACAGCTCAAAGCTAAGAGCATGTGTACCTATGGGTGTCAGTGACGAATGTACATACAAAATTCTGCCTAAATATGAAGTTGGGTCGTTTCCAAACACTCATTCACACGCTACACTACACAACAACAGATAACAGCAGCCTAAGAGACTATTTGTTCGGACACACGTCACCAGAAGAATCTTGCAGAAACAGTGAACTAGCCTGAACCCTTTCTGGATTTTCATGCTTTCAGATTTTCTGCAAAGATGCTTACTAAGACGAACTACAACAACATTAGAGCTGGTGATTGACCGGTATATCACTAAGGCCGATATTATTGACAAATATTTGACATTTTTAATTATCGTTTGGCTGAGGACTGTCGGAACTGAGGACTTTTATTTTGACAGCACATGAGCGCAGACACACAGGAGCTGCCTTCATTAGTTTACTGTCTTAAATTAACAGATAATTGAAAGGAAAACACTACAATATTTACATACATTATATTTATATACATATAATATTTACACTGTCAGCATTCAGCAAATATGCATTTTAAACAAGAAATATGCAGTTTAGTAAATACACATTCAAGTCTTTGAATATCTAATAAACATGTAATGCTACAAACATAGCAAACCGTCTATTTAACAGATTAATTTTAGCAGGTCAAAATTAATTCATTTAAAAAAAAATTTTTTTTTTTACAAAATATTACATAAAATAAATATACATTGAGGAAAAATGTATGCATTTTTAAATGATTTCTTTTTGTTTGTTTTTTTTTTTTACAAAATATTACATAAAATAAATATAAATTCCACTGCAGTAATTGTTACTTACTATCCAAACACTCAGTCACACACTATGACAACCATTCATTAGAAGGCTTATTTTATTTATTTGTTTTTCCATCAACTTCTTGATTTTTCAAAAACGCTATAATAAAATTACAGAATCAACAAGTAGCCGTGTAAAGCATAAACTGTCTATTTCACAGTTTTTTGTTTTTTTTTCAAACTATTAAGAAGTGCAAATTATTTTTTGATTAATTTTATTATAGGGTTCATTTTCAAAATATTTTTTTTCTGTTTTTGGTAAATATTTTGTACTATCTTTAAATTAAATAGTGTGACATTATGTGGGCCTACATTGGCTTTATACCAGGCACACTGCTATCAATAAAATCGGCATCTGCCAAATAAAATCGGACAAATAAAAAAATCTGGTCAACCACTACTCACAGCATACAGTTTTAACTATGCATGCTGACACCCACCGTAGCAGTTAGCCTGGGCCCATGGAGCTGAGCGTAGAGTATGGCCTCCTCAACTTGACCTCTGATCCCCAGCAAAGCTAGTTCCAGGTTGTGCGCTCCGGCGACGATGTGCGTGAGATCCTGCAGTACGGTGACATACTGTCTCCAGGGGTTGTGGAGCTCTGAGAGGCTGGCCAGGCACCCTCGCATGACGTTGAGGCAGTAGCCGCTGCACGCCCGGATCAGGGTGAGTCCACGGCAATGAGAACAGTAATGCATGCGCACCAGAGCCCGAGTACATTCCTTGGACAACTCCGCCGTCTCTGTAACGTTCATTACTTCCAACCCCACGCCGAGCGTCAGGCTGAGCACCCGGCCTGCCCTCAACGCGCTCGCAAGCGTATCTGCCATCGCCTTTGGGTGCGGCCCAAAGGGGTTAACATCCTGCCTTGTCATGCGGAGACAGTCGCCAAGCTGGTTTCCATTATAAGAGTCCTCTCCAATGCTTCCAGCAATGCCGGGATTGACAATACGAGTGTGGACTAACGGGAAGAGACTGTCGAAGAAACAGTGAACGGCAGCTTCAACAGAGATATTGCCGGTGCCCTGGAGGAAGCGAGAAAGGTCCGTGAAGAGGCAGGCGATGTGCGGGGAGATGGATGACATGAGGGAAGAGTATGTGGTCTCGAACAGAGAGGTCAGGTGATTCTGAGAGAAGGTGATTAGAGACTGGAACGTATCTGAAAGAGAAGTTGAGATTTAAATGAATGTGTATATAAGAAAAATCAGTAGTTTTAAAATAAAACGACACACACACACACACACACACACACAGTCTTAATAAAAAACACAAGCACTGAGAAAATGAATTTTGTTATTTGTCTAACAGCTTTGATTGTGTGTAATTTCTAAGCTACTAGCCATTGGTCAGACAAACAGAAAGCTCTGCCCCAAAGCCATGCTATTGGTTGAGCTTTTCATTTTTGGTTTAAATTTGCAATGCAACTAAAGTAGCGACAGATCTTTTCTTCTGTATTGTGACACACACCCGAGTGTAATGTAGGGCCAGAGACCTGGTTCTACGCATCAGTTGTTAATTGGATTTTGAGATGCTGGCATAGCGCTTAAAAGTGGAGGCAGATGAATGTGATGTTGCCAAGGGCAGGGTTTAAGCAATTAAATGATTGGAGAAGTCCTGCATATGTCACTTTGATTAAATGTTATGAGGTTAAAACATTTTTTTTAATTAAATGTATGCACAAATGAATTGCTCACAATAAGATATATAACATGCATTTAGGAAAAAGAAAGGGTGAATTTTAATTTCATGCCGACTAAGCATCACAAGCGATCCCCCACAAATAACTACAAAGATAATCTATCATTTTCCCCATTTTGTCTGCTGGGCTTGACTTTAATCAAGTTATAGAAAACGAGACAACCATAGAAGCCTGAATAAATTATTTTTAATAATGTCTCATACTCAAGGGGAAGACCTCTGTAATAAACGTCAAAAAACATGGATGCCTGTACACTGAAAACAAATGACAGGATGTTCAAATCAGAATATCCAAAACTAAACTAATTCTTTTCATATAATGAAAGTGAATGATGACCATGGCTGGCAAGCAAGATTTCATTAAATAATGACTTCAATTTTATTCTGTTACTCAAACAAATCATATCTTCAGAAGACTTGGAATATAGCACACAAGCTGTATGGACTACTTTTATATGCCTTTTTTTTGCCATTTCTCTTTCAATATATGAAAAAGAGCAGTATGAACATCCTGATGACTTTCTCTTCCACAAAGTCCATAAAGTCTATTTTCTATAAAAGAAAGTTTAAAACTACATGAGGGTGAGTAAACAACAATTTTCATTTTTAGCAGAACTATTCCTTTAAAACCAGTCACAAAACTTCTGTTTTACAGGAAGGACAGATAAAAGAGAGAAAAGGAGGCAGTGCAGTATGTCTGTGGCTCTGTTCTGTGATTTTCTGTTCTCTCTCTCTCTCTCTCTCTCTCTCTCTCTCTCTCTCTCTCTCTCTCTCTCTCTAGTTATGATTAATTATTCATATTTCCCCATGAGCTGATTCGCTACACACACTCGGACTGAGTTTGATCTGCTCACTTTCTTTCTTTCAGTGCGGAATCCGTACACGGGTCACAAGTATCTCTGTGGAGCTTTGCAGTCTGGGATTGTTTTGCTGCAGTGGTACGAACCTATGCAGAGATTCATGCTTATAAAGGTTAGACACACAAAAAAACTGTATTTGCAAACCAGAAGGAAAGTTGAATTAAATCCAGACTGAATAAAACAAAAGATGGCATATGACATTATGATCTCTCTCTCTCTCTCTCTCTCTCTCTCACACAGCACGTCACACACACAAACACATACACACGTGCCTAAACTTGTGTTTGGTCAGTGGTTTGTTAATGCAGGGCAGCCTGTCTATTCAGCTGCGCAGTAGTCGAGCATGACCACACACACACACACACACAAAGGCTGTACCCAGGGTGCCGTTCTCTCTAAGGCCACTGATGTCAGACTGAAGGCATGTTAGGGGATGGAGGAACAGCGGCAACTGGACCGAAACTGAGACCGGTCAACACACATACAGTCGTACATACATACACATACACACACACACACAGAAGCAGAGCTTTCCATTTCACTCCATAAGCTGCGGAGGCTTCCATCAATGCCGTCACAATGGACCAGGACAACAACTAAACTCCCCCCAATCACAACAGCTGTGTCTGAACATGCTGCCCCCATAAGGGGGCGTTCACACAGGATGTGTTTTTGCATTCTGTCTGCACTGCTTTTTAATTTTTGGTCTATGTACATGTGCGTCATACAGACCTCTTTATTGTTGCATCATGCTTTGCAGTTTTAGAATCTTGTGGCATGAGTTTTACATTATGAAGATGCCATGGTAAAAAACTTTGTTACACATCGACTTCAGTTTTAAAACAATGGGCCAATCAGAAGAACCCAGGGGCCTGACAAACATTTTAAGCATTTAAAATGCGTTTAAAATAACAACATTACAGGTAAAATGGGTCTCATTCCTTAACCATGTAAACACACACATACACCGACAGAGAGAAAACTGAAATATTCTTAAAATTTAAATGACCTGTTTTCTTATATTAATATATTTCAAAATGTAATTTATTATTGATGGCAAAGCTACATTTTCAATAGCCATTACTCCAGGTTTCAGTGTCACATCCTACAGAAATAATTATATTATGCTGATTTGGAATATCAATAAATCAAGAAACATTTCTTCTTATTGTCAATGTTGAAAACATTGAATTTTTGTAAAAGTCTTTACAGCTACTTTTTAATGCATCCTTGCTAAAAAAAATAATAATAATGTTATGTTACTGTACAACAGTAATGTGTAAAATGTATGAAAAAGATTACATTATAGTGCTGTTAAGTGTTTAATGGTTCATGATGCAACTGGTTTGATAAAACTGTGGAAGAACCACACTGTCTAGACCATAATAACATTAATTATTTTTCTCACCAGAACATTACAGAGAGGTCAATGATAGGGAGAAGAAACATGGAAAGGAATTTGTGGAATGTCATGGATTGAAACTCATTTCCCCATATGAGCACAACAGCCGTGTGTCAAAGCACATGCAAACCACAAGTATTGTAGAAGGAGAAAGTAAGGAATGGAAAGGCCACTTGCCATGCCCCGCTGTGTGTTCGTGTCTGCATATGAACCGTAAATATGCATGTGTGTATGTATGTGTGTGTGTGTGTGTGTGTGTGTGTGTGTGTGTGTGTGCACATAT
>NW_015664762.1:208384-229081 GCF_001515625.1 Sinocyclocheilus rhinocerous
GCTGTGTGTTCGTGTCTGCATATGAACCGTAAATATGCATGTGTGTATGTATGTGTGTGTGTGTGTGTGTGTGTGTGTGTGTGTGTGTGTGCCCATATTGGCGAGAAGGTTGGAATGAGAGCAGCAAACCACAAGCAGAATGTGCCAGTGTAAGGTTACAGCATTTAGGAGGGCAGCCTCATGCCACGAACACGCCGTAAAAACGCCAGAAGTGGCATAGAGAGAGACAAGCAGACGGAGAAAGAGCCAAGGAGTTGAAAGAGGTGAATTTAGTTGGCTTTGAGGCCTCACGCCACAGAACTTGGCCAAGTTGTCGCAGGCCATCTCTGCCAGCAAATTTCTGTAGGGTTTCTTTCATGTGTATACAAAAGTTAATATCTCTGAGTGATTGTGTACATCTGAAGACAAGCAGGATGCACGATTCTGCTCCTTTCAGATGGAATTAGACACTAATTCCAAGAAAACCTTGGATGATCCATATGGAGTTGCAGGCACCTCATTGCCATGTTGGAAAACGGCATTTAAACATAAGACAAAAAAAATAGAAAGAGAGAGAGGAGATCTCCCAGGAAAAACCACCAGAAAGGCTGACACTGCTCAGACAAGAACATGAAGCAAACATAATGTCCTGTACAGAAACCAACAGTGGTCTGACAGCTGGGGAAAAAGCTAGTTGAAACCTCCATTAGTGCCTCACCATTAAAGCAGAACTGCCAGACATTGTTCATCTGATTTGTCAGAACTATGATTGGGTAAATTGAAAAGCTATAAATGGCTTGTTTGTTTCATAGCGCACAAAAACATATTACTGATTTTTTTTCTTTCGGTTTGCCCTAAAATTAAGACTCTGTTTATGTTCGGAATGCCACCACACTAATCATAATATTATAATATATAAACCACACAGTATGACAATTTCTGCATGCACATGACACCCGGATAACCAAAAGAATTTCGTTCCAGAGGGTACCTTGGACTATTAACAAAAAATAATGTTTGAGAGAAAAAAATAAAAGAATGCACAATTCCATGGGGAGATTAATCCCTGTCACTGGGCTCCAGAAGAAAGCAATGCTCTGTACGTTACTGGTTTGCGAGCTGGGCAACTGCAGTGTTGCAATGATGCCAGTGAGCCAAGATGGGGGCCAGATTTACAGTCATGTAATTGGATGTTATACAGCCTCTTAAGAGGGTCTACAAAAGGCTTTTAAATATGACTAATCCACTTAATGACCAAGACTCATTTCCTAAACGCATGGTCTGCTGGCGAAGAGAATCAGTTTGGTTAGTAAGACTGAACAAATGATGGTGGAAAGATAAGATATAGAATACTTTTAGGGTGGTTCCACTTCAAACTACTGGTGTCAGGAAAGTTAAATATTCCCTGGTGTCACGCAACCCACAGTGGTGGATATTGTTTTCCAATAAACATATACTGTAGATATTATGAACCAATACATCATTTTTAACTACATTCAATTGTAAAACTACATGTTTGATCCTGTAAAACCTGATAACCAACAGTGACCCACTTTTGTCACGGCCAAGTCCCTACATACAAGGCCATGCTGCATTCCTCACTGACCGCAGTCATCATTCAGAGCGTTCAGGAGTCCATCGTCTGTCTATCATCTTCCACCCCAGAAAGCCCCGTAATCCAGCCAAGGGCTCGTGTTTCATATGGGTCAGACGCAGATATGAGTTCATCACCTCTGTAGGGGGGCTATAAAATCCCATTTTAATTAGTGACAATACATACATCCCAGTCCTCTGACTAAAACAGCTGTGATGAGAGAACACATCGCATTACCACATACAACTTCTGCAGAAGCTGAAGAACGGAGAGCAGTGAGATTGAGAAACAGTTACGAAGAAACAGAAAGACCAATTATTTAACAAGAGGGGAAAATAAATCTAACGTGTCTGCTCTGCACTGACACACAAATGGGGATTGGATTTGTTGCTACAAGTATAACTACACATTATTAAGGCAATTAAAGGTGTACAAAAGAAGCGCTTGTTGGACTAGTGCTTAAATTTTAACATGACCAGATGCAACTTTCAATCCAGACAATTCTGATCCCATTCCTTCCCAATTTTATGACTAATAAATCAGATTACAGTCTATTTTAACCAATCACAACATTTACAAAAGAAAGACTAAGATTTGCTTGTTGTATTCCTAATTTGTAACTAAGTAACTTTTAATAAAAGCATGTGCTTAATGAGTAAATTTAAATGTACACAACCCTACAATAGTTTGGGATGGATCACTATAATTATATAGTTAGTTTTTTCAACTATAAAACACGTTTATTCAGCAAGGATGTATTAAACTGATTAACACTTACAGTAAAGTCATTTATAATGTTGCAAAAGATTTACTTCCATTTTCCCATATAGAAAATAAATGTTGTTCCTCCTAATTTTGTTCACACTATCACAGTTTTCACACAGAATTTAATATAATTTTAATTTAATTCCAAAATTATAAAATCATACACACACACACACACACACACACACATATATATATATATATATACATACTCTTATATATTTTATATATGAAATGTGTATATAATATTAAAAATTTATTTAGCTGTTTTAAATTAATTACAATTAATTTAATATTACAAAATACTTTTTTTACTGTATTTTTTATTAAATTCAATTTACAGTTATTTGTATAACGCTTTTCACGATATATAATGTTGCAAAGCAGCTTCACAGAAGATGAAAGTTTCTACATAACAATTAGGAATAATTTATCAGTGGTCTATGTCAAAGTGATGTCCGTATGACAGAAATGTAGAGTTCTAGGACAGTAAAAATCATGCAGTTAGTTAATGACATGTATATGTAACAGCAATAATTATATGTTGTGATCAAACTTATAGTAATGCAAGGGAAAATTGGTAGTTTTGTATGTTAATGAAATAAGCTGTGAAAGGTTGTGCATATCTGCTCTCAATAAAAAATTATTTTGCACCATATTGAAATTACTCAATCCGCTCAAATCAGAATCCTGAGTTTAAAAATGCTCTGTAAACAAACATATGCGAGTACAGAAGGTTAAATCAACCGCACGTAATGCTACATATTAGGAGACAAACTAGATGCAACCACCTGTCCAGAACTGCTGCAGACACCCCACCCCCTCCCCTCAGCAGAGTCAGAAGGAAAACAGGTGGAGGGTGCAGAGGAACGTTTCACCAATATCTCTCTCATCAAATGGCAATTAAAATGGCTTCCCCGTTATATCGAAAGTCACTAAGACAAACAATTCCTGAGATGCCAGATGCAGTGTGTGTGCACATGTGAAAACACAGAGCTCTCTGAAGGATCTGGTTAAAAGTGAGTCTGCCAATCACTGTGCTGATCTAAACATCCCAATCATCATTCACTTCTGAATTGGTCTAGATTGAGCAAGAGTCTCTGCAGTCCAGCAACAATGTGGTGAATTGCTGTATAAAAGCAAATTGTTTCTGGAAAACTACTGATTTGAAATATTTGTGTTGCCCATAATTATATGCATGTGTGTCCTTAGTCTTGAGAAAAAAATCTTTAAGCTTGAAATGCAAATGCTAAGTTTTTTAACCTATATCAGACAAATTTGATTGTAAAATGGATTGCCTTAGGCCAGTGATAGATTGATGTTTGATGATAAATAAATAAAACACAATATACTGAAATTTAAAGCCACATTTTGTCACGTCTATTCAATTGTTTACTGTCACTATATTTAATGTCTTAAATTAACTTCATGTAATGGACACTATCATTCAAATACTTGGGGTCAGTTCATTTTTTTTTATTTTGTTTTTTGATATAAATTAATTATTTTATTTAGCAAAGATGCAAATTGATCAGAAGTTACAGTAAAGACTTTTACAATGTCACAAAACATTTCCATTTCAAATAAATGCTGTTCTTTTGAACTTTCTATTCATCAAAGAATCTTGAAATAAATGCAGCAAACAAAATATTAAGCAGCACAATTGTTTCCAACAATATTTCATGAGCACCACCATATCAGCATACGTGACACTGAAGACTGGAGTAATGGCTGCTCAAAATTCAGCTTTGCCGTCACAGGAATAAATCCCCTTTTTTTTAAATATATTAAAATAGAAAACATTTTTATATTTTAAATTGTAATAATATTTCACAATATTTCTGTTTTAACATTTTAGCCTCGGTGAGCATAACTCAAACTTTTGAACAGTAGTGTCATTATTTCTATTATTTTTTAAGCAACTAATAGTTATTAAAATAATAATAATAATAACAAAAATTAATATTGACTGACAATAATCGAAGAATTTCACTTTGCTTAAACCCTGGGAAAAGTCCGGTCAGGGTTCGAGTACATATCAGATTGAACAGTTGGAAAAAGTGAAAGAGACAAAAAGAACATGGACTCAACTGAGGGCAGAAACGCTAAAGTAATGAGGACTGATGATCCCTTAATTCCAAAATAAAAAAACGCTTGTCCCTTCCAACTGAACACTTTCTTCTAGTTCCAGCTGTGAAGACATCTCAAACATGTTCTGTGATGATTGGTGGCAGGTCGTTCTCATGAAAGGTTCACCATGCTGTAGAACAGGAAATCAAACCACCATCCCTTTTCTGTCTCTCCCTCCCAGTATTAGGACAACCTAATGATGTTGGAAGAGAAAAGGAGAGAGGGTGGAGAGTTTGAGCCATGATTGGGTTTGGATCGTGTGTTCGGTTGTCCATTTCAGTCTGAGGTAATGAAGTGAATAATGAGACACGAGGCAGCTAGACGCCAACCTAAAAGCCGTGTGAAAGCGGCTGCAATGACACTCTGGAGATGATACCACTCCCTTTCTCCTCAGATGCCCCTTGGCCTACACACTACTTGTACTCCTATTTCCTGTCATTATTTTCCTTTTAAACATCTCTCATTAGTGGTGTTTGTTAAAGTAAGCACCAGTATTACTATTAGTCATACTTGGAATTAGTGATCTGAACAGAGTGTTAACTCATTTTTTGACACATAACAACTTTGTGACACACAAATAAACAGCCAGAACACCATAGGAATTGCATAGGCAACCAACTAACATCTTGTAGGCCACTCACACATTGTTCAGAAAATATACACCAACTTAATACCTTTGAGTAAAAATCTATTTATTTTAAATTTTTTGGACTATCAACCCTCTAAACCAGCTTGGAATAGCTTAACTTTTTTTTTTTTTTTGCCTCACACAATTGTTCTCTTTTGTAGCATGGCTTCTCCTTCTGGAAAATGTCATATAAGTGGATAGACATGCTGGTTTTTGGAATATGGAAGGCTTTTCTGGTTCCAGGTGGTCTACTACCTCTAACTAGCTTTACCATGATAGTCTACCAAATCAAAAGCAGTTCCACCACCTGTTAGTCCACTTGATCAACCACCTAGACAAGATTGGACCAGCAAATGTTCATAAATGACAAGCTAGAATCTATGTGAAATCAATTACCACCTTAAACTAGTTTTTGAGTCCTTTTCACTTCTATAGAAAGTTTAACTCACTTGCCCCACATAATTGCTCTCTCATAATCTGATGTTAGACATTTCCAGATAAACTGCATTTTATTTTTCCTCAATTAAGTGCCTCCTTAAGGGGACAGCAGACAGCGGGGACGCTCTAAATCTTTCTCTAACCTTTGTTAAACAACAAAAGTTTTCATTCTGTCCTGTACGGCAAACAACAGGCCAGCACCATTCCCTGAACACCAGCGTCAAATCTCACGACAGCTGGTCAGCAGGGGCCGGATGGGATGTGTAGAATCCATCCATTCCACTGTTACCATGGGAATGACATAGCAGGTGCACTGCGTGTGAGGCTGAAGCCACTAGATTTGCTCAGAGGTACGGTATGAGAATCACTTCCTGTCCCAAGCCCACGGCTGACATCAGGCATTGGGTTTGGATCAGTCTGTCAGTTCAGGCCAAACTGTCTCTCTCTCATTCTCAACCCTTTTCTTTTTCTTTTTCTCTTTAGGAGACACAAGTTGTGGTCCAGGGCCAGCTAAGGAAGTAAAATGGCAAGCTCAATTAGTCAACGGATAAATCTATCCTCCAAAAAGGCCAAATGATCTCTGGGAGGAGGATGTATGAGAGGAGGGGGATTCCTCTGAGACTTTAAAGAGTCATGCGATCGTTGATGAAGACAAGAGAAAGACGAATAATAACAATGGGAAAGAGAGAATGAAGGCCAGACAGAATGAAAGACTGGAGGAGAATGAGCGAGTGAGAAGGGTTTCCCCACAGCACAACTGGCATAATGCCACTAAGAAGGCTGTCACTGCTGAGCAGTAATGAGGTTTTTACTGGCACTTTCCATGACTACAGTACACTTTTGTGTCCTATGAAATTTTTAAAAGCACTGGAGGCCCATATCCCATACTTTTTGTTGTGAGAACTCTAAAAAAAAAATAATGTGTTGGCTCAAAAAAAAAACTGTTTGCATCAATCTAATTATTCAAAAGAAAACAGAAAGTTTCAAATAATTGAGTTGTGACAGATAGATAGATAGATAGATAGATAGATAGATAGATGTTAGGGACAGATATACAAAAAAAAAGCATTTAATGGACAAAAAATTTAAAATTGTACAACTTCCATAACCACACACATCCTATTTACTACGGCCTATATATTACATTTACTCTAATAATGGTCCTTAAAGTATGTACTGTAGCATGCAATAAGCTGTACACTTTTCAACTCCAAAAATGGCCTCTGAATCCAAATGACCTCAGCAGAGAGGAATAAAACAAAAGACACGATCATTTAACAAACATTCCAAACAAAGCCTTTGTCTATTAAACTCATTTTCTCACCGAGTGCGACTCAACATCCACTTTCCACTGTCTCTTTAATCCTGTGATTCCTTTCCTAGTCTGAGATGATCACAGAGAGCACAAACTATTCTGAATAACTCCTTAAATCCTTTATTAATATAGAACAAACACACCCACTCTCATGATGAAGCTAGATAATAAGAATCAAATGTCTACTGAACTTCCTGAGAGGAGAACCCACTCAAATGAGAAGAGACATATTCACACACACACACACACACACACACAGCAACAGAAACCAAAATAAACACACATGCCTTCTAACTATACTCTTATATTAATGATGGAAAACCTCAAATCATCATTCTAATTAAGTTTTACATTAAGTCAGTAATCAGATATGATGTCTGTACGCCACAGGGTAATTATTAATCCATGATGGTGACAGTAAAACAGACGCTCGAGTCTCACAGTCTCTTGTATTGTTTACAGAAACAAATTCTCACAATCTCTACAAATATGTTGAATATTTTATACTTTCTTCTTAAAGAGATATTTCACCCAAAAATGAAAAAAAAAAAAGAAAACTCACCGATTAATTTACCCACAAAAACAAATACTAAGACATTTTTTAAAAATATCTTCTGGAAAGTAAGTCCTAGAGTTTTGAAACAACATGAGGGTGAGTAAATGATGACTCAGAATGTTAATATTTTGGCGACCATCTCATGATCCAGAGTTTAACGTCTCAGAGCCACTCAGTTCACAGTAAATGCTAAATCTCCGCATGTGCTGTTAGTTTAACATGCATGCGCTTTATTTTCCACATTCGCATAATCTCCACAATTCGCATAATTCGCATAAAAGTTTATAACATTTCACTAGATTTGTGGTGAGAAGCGTTTGTAAACCTGTTGCCACCTAAACATAAAGGTTTAACTTTATTTTTACTAGGCTACTATAGCATAAACTAAAGTAATTAACACCTAATTACATTGTAAATACTTATTAATACATTTGTACAGTACAGTTGTATTACAATACTTGTGTCTCAGAGGTAATAATAATAATAAACATTAAGTTTATTATAAATAACTATTAAAATTATGTATATACTTTTACACACAGAGAATGTGTGTGTGTGTGTGTGTGTGTGTGTGTGCGCGTTTTTGTGACAAATGAGGACATACATTTGTATAATGACAAAGGTCTGATATAGGTATTACAAGGAGAAGGTGACTTTTCAGGACATTGCCCCATGTCCCCACTTTTCAAAACAAACATAAATCACACAGAATGGAGTGTATTGAAAATCTGAAATAGCACAAAGTTTCCTGTAAGGGGTAGGTTTAGGGGAAGGGTTGGTGTAGACCATAATGATTTACTGTCTGTTCTTACTGTATTAGAGCTAGGAGGTTGATCATTGCACACTACTCTTGATAAATCGGTGAATGTACGTAATGGTTTTGATATTATACTATGTTGGGATGGAGTATTTGGACGGTGCGACGAGTATTTGAACTATTTTCGGAGCACCGACGGCTTTAGTAGTCCTATGAGTCATTCACAGATGATACCGGGGAGTAGAGCGTGTGTGTGTGTGTGTGTTCCCAAATAGTTTTGGCTATTTTTTAAGAGATTTAAGTGCACTTTAATGTCCCTGTGGTATCAAAAATTTTATTGAATATCTATATTTTTCAAGGTATTCCATTGAAGTTCCAGTATCTTGAAATTCCAGTATATTGACAACACTAGTAAAGTTTGTTTATTGACATGTAAGAATGTACGGATTTCCCGTCATATTGAACCTGATTAGTCAGGATTAGGCTAGAGCACTAATTCAAGTTATTTCTATCCAAAAATTAAACAACAAATCCTCCATAGTGTAACTTGAAATGTCCTAAATGTCTTTGTACTAATATTTACTATATATTAGGCACAACCAATCATCCTCACTAACCTCAAGAACAATGGTTGAGAATCTATAAATCTCTACAAAGACTATAGATTTCAAAACACAGACACCACACACACACACCAGCAGCCGTAAAAGGCAATCAGCTCTATTGTTTGAACATTCCTGATTACTGCATGTGACCTGTTGACGTGAAACATTCTGCGCATATCTCCACATCCGAGACACAAACATTAGAAGTACTTTACTGAAATGCAATGAACAATCTGCGTTGTCTTGTGGATGCCAAAAGAAAACGGTCTGGGAAAGACAAAGGCATGATTGAAGAGCATAACCGAAAACTATGTATGTGGTTTGAACCCTGTTTGTGAGATGCAGTATGTGTGGCAATATGTGTCCATGTCTGTGGCCGCAGATCGTGTTAAAATGAGCGTATCGTGAGTGCAGGACTGAAATAGTGTATGTGAGAGCTCATTCATTCACACCAAGGCTTGATACTCATGAATGAACTGACAGAAGACCTTAATAACAACCGGTGCTCTCTGCCAAAACACACACACAAGGCTGCATATGACTGAGATTCTTTAAAGCTCCACTGCCGATTATGGTTTGGCCACTGGGTTCGACACTCATGAGAGTGTGGGCAAGTACTCTAAATTTCCCTTCTAAGGAATTAATGCAGTAAACCCAACCAAACCTCATATAACTAGACTTCATAGAACATAATCAAGCATAATTAAGACTAAATGCTTCTGAATGTTTGCAGCTCGTTCATACTTTCCTAAAAAACACATCTGGGGCTTTAATCAAGATGATGAGAAGATGCATCCTGTTCACAGGCAACCAGCGCTAAAGATGAAACTCTAAAGCAGCTCTACCAATCACAGGATGCCTAACCACATTGGAAAAAAACACTATGACATTTCTACCAATTAAACAAGTCAAACTGCGGGCAACAAAGACAGGTACATAGAAATAGCCAATCCATAAAGTTGCCATCCATCCCAACCAAGACTCATTGGAAAAACGTGCAAGTGGCAGCATTTCGGCAAAATTATGTTACATTGCTTCTTGCACATCTTGCAACTCTTTCAAAGTGAAATGTCCAATAAGTGGTGATGAAAGCATCAGAAACAGATGAACAAAAGCAAATGCATATATATTGAAGTGATCATGCCATTTTAGCTTGCTTCACGTTTTTGTGCTCTTTTACCGTGACTCATGTATCATGGAACTTGTGCCAGAGCACTCAAGCAAATGTCAAAATGTATTAGTTTACAAATCATGCACTGTTAAAAGGTCATAACATAGTATTGTGCAAAGAACCACGGAGAAATAAGTCTTTATTAGTAAATAACCTGGCCCGTAATCAGAATTTGTGTGAAAATGAATAAAAGTAGTTGGAGTTTTACTGCTATTAGTGGTCATTTCAGCTGGAAACTGTACAAAATTGTATGTATGGGTACATTTTTGGAGTTCTACAAAAATGATTGGCAGAGGCAGTCTTTCCAATGAGCTTATGTTTCTTTATCCATATAAACCCATCCCTTTATCCATCAGTCCATTCCTCTATCCATCCATCCATTTCACTTATCTTATCCATTCATCTACCATCCATCTAATCTCCCATCCACGCATGCATCCGTGTACCCTGGAAGGCGGCAGCATGTGCAGAAATTAGATATTTCAGCTCAAAGCTGTATGATCTGATGTTCTGGGTGGTGTCTCTCAGGACCGCTGCTCTGTAGCTCTCTTCCATTCTTCGCGTACAGCATGACGGCCCAGCGTGCTTGCATCAGCACTCTAGTACAAGTCCAGTGAAACACAAATCATGAGAAAACAGGTTAAGGACTTGTACAAGCAAGGTATAGAGATGCACCGATCGATCGGCCAGGGATCGGAATCGGCCGATTTTCCTCATGCTACAATAAGAGAGAAAAAAAACGTTTGTTAGACAGAAGTTGAACAAATAACATTAGTGACACTATAAAACCAAATTAAACCTGCACCAGTATCACCATTCACACGCATTCATGCAACTATATATTCAGCAGTTGAGTGTTATTGAGGCTCTGCCTCATGCATTGGAGAGATCTGGAGGGGCGAGAAGACAGTATAATGAAACCTGATCCTCAGAAAGCTCTTGCACTCTCTTCATAGCTGCAACTTAATTATCCAGGATGCACCAGGTGCATTGGGTCCCAGAAGACTTAAGTCAGTTCAAGCAGCGTTGAACCCCATGCCCTCACCAGCCTAGGCCTTGTGTGGGCATGTGAACTTTGTATGACCAATATCACTGCTCTCAAAATACCTTGTACTTTCCAATAGTCTGAGTAAACTATGTACATAAAATGCTATAAAGCTGTATTTTAACACACAAGTGGAATAATCGTTTGTGAATTTTCCACTGCAAACATTCCGAAACGGCTTCCAAGCAAACTTTCAGAAATGGGAAAGACACTTTATGGTGCATTCTGAAATATTCCAATTCATTGTGTCATTTGTTATTCACAACATTATGAAATGACATGAAACGTTCACTTACTGTTTCCATAGCTAATTAAGTTACATTTAAGGTTTAAATAAATTCCTCAGTTCAGCAGTTCATCATTGAATTCAGTGATGTCATCGTCCAGCTCAGTTCAGTTTAAATAGTATCTGTGCAATCAAGTCAACGATATCACTGGAAATTAAGTGTCGCCAACTAAGCAAGCCAGAGGCGACAGCTGCACGGAACCAAAACTCCATCAGTGACAGAATGGAGACATAGGCTGATTGATTTTTTTTTATTTGTTCTTATTTTATTACTGACTTTTTACTTGTGTTTTTTTATGAAAATAAAACTTTGCGTTGAAGAAAAGTAGATTTTTGTTTGTATATGCATTGTATATTGTATATTGTATAGTTCTTAGAAAGAAAATCGGAATCGGCAAAAATCGGTATCGGCAGATCACACTAACAAAAAATTGGAAATCGGAATCGGCCAAGAAAATTGCAATCGGTGCATCTCTAGGTAGAATGGCATGGTTGCTTCAACAATTGCGTTTTAACTCAGTTGTTAGTGTAGGTGGTACAATATTTTCAAACACAACACAGCAATAAACTTTTACTGCCACTCACTGGAAATTTCATTTCCAGTCTACCACGATACATACTACAACCAACGTATAAATCATTACCATAACTTTGTTAAAGAAAGATAAATACACAGCAAAGGAAAAAGTGAGATACTGTACAGTATACAGACTGGGCTGGCCATCCGTGATGACTGATGTTAAGGCTGTGATAAAGCTTCATTCCATTTCCATGCTGTACAGACGTCCACTATGCACTTTTGAGACTCTAGGTCACTACTGTGACTCACTGGACATTAACGAAGAACTTTCTGAGATTGAGTTTCACTAGCTGTGCGGGCAGATAGTCCTCGCCTACACCAGGAATCAGGTCATCACAAGTAAAAACCACAACCACCTGCTCTTTAGGACACCGTGAATAACAGTGGTCTGATTTTAAAGTCACACACACATACAGGTATATGTGATACGATCACAAGCCCACAGCTGACAAGACGAGCCTTAGGGATGACGGAAACGCACAGCACATAATGACCTTTCAATCAATTAAAAAAAAGAAAAGAAAGGAAAAGAAAAAAGAAAAAGAAAAAAAATAGCAACAGCATTGCTAATTAAAAATTTGATTGTAGATTAAAGTATTTGTTCAGAGCTAAATAGTAATGCACATATGGTTAAAAATAATTTAAGAGTGAGGATATATATTGACTAGAAAATAAGGCAGGCATTGATTTACCTTAAAAAATGCCAATGTAAGATAACCATTCTTTATGCAGCGAAAGAGTGAGAGATTAAACAGCTTTAATGGTGGGGTAAGTGATTTTTCAAAAACGCTTTAGAAAACTGATGGTCGACTAGCAAAACAAACTTGTAGCCAATCAGCAGTAAGGGCCGTGTCTTCTCATGATGTGGAGGAGAGAGCGTTCAGTGCACAGGATGGACATTAGAAAGATAGAGATGGCAGATAAAAAACAAAAGAGCTTCTCAGGAAGTTTTCGGTGCTTTGATGTGCTGGCATCCGCAGGATCCAGCAGGATATTTACCCACAACTGATGTGCTGTTTTTGGGAGGGACCATGTTGAAAGAAAACCTCTTTCAAAGAGCCTGGGCAACACACCTTCATTTCTCAAAGCCACAGGCACTTTGTGGAGCATTGGCTGGCATTTGCCCCCACAGTAAGAGAGTGAAAAGCTGATGCTTAGAAAAAGATAGTGGATTGGGCTGAAATCAGAAGGAGAGGCAGAAGTGTGGAGCCTCAAAGGGATTTGAAGGCACTCATACAGAACTCCAAGTTTAGTTGAAGACGAATCTATGGTGAAGCCATACAGGAGCTTCGATAACCACAAAATGCAGTGGTCAAACTGACCACTAGGGTCATGGCACAAGGCTCAAGGCCTTCAAGTGTGCACACACAAGTCACTCCACATCAGTGCGATGTGAATCATTTAGAGCACAAATGCACACATATCATCTCAAATATACACTGGTTCCTTGAATTCCTGGCTTAGCTACTCGGAGTTGGGTCAAAACAGCAGGAATAGCCTTACCTGGCCTCCAGCTAAAAAAAGAAAAGTATTAAGTATACCTTCATGTTTTTCATCTTCTCAGTTGAAACTCTATTGTTCTTCAGCTTGGATATACAAGCAATGTAACTTCTGGAACCAAAAATAGACAAGGCTGTAATATTATGTAGCTATTGAGACCAGGCTGGTTCTTACTCAGCAAATAATCCATTCAGCTAATGATAAAACAATGCAGGAGACATGAAGCAATTCAGACTGCTGTAACTGACGGCTCACAGAAAGCTGTGGTTGTGTGTCTTCACATGGAAAACAATCTTCACCTTGTGCTGTAACTGACAGTAACCTGTTTACCACTTCAGCACACAAACCTCCATATGGATGGCTTGACTGCCAGACACAGATAGAGGCCTCTGCAACTTAATTAACTAAAGGACTTTTTAACCCATCAGAATGGCTGGAAATCCAATATTGATTAATTAGGCCTGTACAAGTAAGATTTAATGGTAGAAGATTCGGACAGTCTCTTAAATATTTGATTGCTATGCTTGCTTCATTTCGTTAAACGAGTCATAATTAACCATTCCTCTATTTAAATTATCCTTTAACACACGCACACACACACACCACAGTGGCCCTAAATAATTTTTTTACCTAATAATTTTTTTCTGTTTCTGTAGTGGTTAATCCCCCATGTGTAAGCTCCTTTGTCACAGTGTTTCTAGTGCTAAAATATAATTACTGTATCCATGAGTTTTCAAATTTACTGTTTGTGCTGAACTAATTTATTAGACCACCTGTCATAATGAAGAGAAAACAAATATTTTAGGAATCTGTCAAAAACTTGTTTAAAACTAAAAATTTTATTTTCATTTATTAGGCAAATAACAAACTGAAACGATCTCCTATAAAATCTATTTCAAATATCCATGCTGCTCAGTCTCACAAAGACTTGTGAGATTAGTTATCAACACAGCCTTTTCTGAAAGAGATCCTGCAGAGGTGGAGATTCTGGGAGCTGCTTTGCTTGGCATCTGATCTGAGAACAGACAGTCTCATGCCCTCATATCCCGTCAGCACTTCTGAGGAAAGGGATCAACCCCAGATTTGAACCCTATGCAACATTAAGACCTCCTCACTGAGCAACAAAAAGCTCACATAGGACATGCAAAAAATGTTACAACAGCCAACAATAAATAGGACATTAAAACAACTGGGATGGATGGAAACTATAAGTAGGATGATAAAACCATAGAAAAGTAAAAAACAACATAACAGCAAACAAATAGATAGAACAATAGATAGATAGAATTACATTTTTTAAGGAGCGGTTTGAGCGGTTACTATTATAAGATGTCTTGAGTTTCTGCCCATCAGTGATAGTGTTTGGAAACATTCCGACGTGTCTGAGATTCCAGACTCTTGCTCAAAGCCTCTTGTTGTCTGTGGCTGCTGTCTTGCAAGCTGACCTCTGGCTGCTCAATGCCCATCAGCTGTCACCAAAGGAGTGGAGTGCTATGCCTGCAGCTAAAGCATGTTCATTGCACACAATCTGCTCACTGCTGTTCTGAAAACAGGACTGGACTCCAATAACAAAATGCACCTGATGAAACTATTCTAAGATCAATGCAAAAGGGAGAACACATTACAAGCCTACTTTGGTTTAGTCTGCGGTCTCAGCCTTAATTGCGCCAAGTCGTTGTGGCAAATAAACAGACTGTGTCCTGCACTTAACTGCTGATACAAGAACAGCTCTCAGTTATCAGTTTAGTGCTTGATGATAATGAACTCATCCCTAAGCTGTGTGAGCATTTTTCCTCAAACCTGGCACAGTGTGATATGCTGCATAACTGCACAATTGAGTCACCCTCAAGCTGTTTGTCTGACTTACTTTCTTCTATGGAACAAAACAGAAGATATTCTGAAAAATTTATTTTTTTTCTGTCCATACAATGAATGTCAATGGGACCCAATGTTATTTGAACCCCAGCATTCTTGAAAATATATAATTTTGTGTTCCACAGAAGAAAAGTCATACAGGGTGAGTAAATGATGACAGAATTTGCACTTTTGGGTGAACTATCCTCTGCTCACAGGAGAAATTCGTAAAATGAAAATTCCAGTCTTTCTGCAACAAAAGCAATTTAGAACTTATTTTATCATTGGCTTAATGGCTTTCTTTAAACTTTTATTCTGCAGACCACAAAAAGGAAATAAAGAGTTTAATGATCTTAGGAGGAAGGCAAAACCACACTAACCTGAGATGTATTGTAATTATGGTTTTGCTGTGGTATGGTCTTGGTTCCCAGAGGAACGATTTCTATGCTAAGTCTACATATCAGTGTTCAGTCAAATAAACAGGAGAAATCGTACCAGAGGGCACAGAGTATCTATTGAAAGACGAGGCTCATCAGAACTCTCCTGCATGCTCTGAATTCTTCTGCACATGTAGACCAACCCAAAAGAGGGTTATAGCTCACCAACAAAACAACTCAGCATTCAGCTTTTAGCAAACCCAAATCGTGAAAAACTTGCCATCCCACTATTGCTCTTCAAGACTCCAAGAGGAGGAACATGTAACACAACTAGAAATATCTCTCCGTCTCAGCCAAAGAACATGGGTTTCACACACCTTGTCTGATAGATGTTAGTTTAGTTTCACCACTCAATTTTGCCAGTACAGTAGGTGATCTGGCTGAATTAAAATGAACTGAAAATCAAATAAAAATTTTTTAAAGGAAGACCCCAAGTTTGTCATGACTAGTCTTCTTGTAATTTGAAAGTTGAAGAAAAAGACGTTTAAAAAGTCTTGAAATGGACAAATAACAGAACACAGATAGAAAAACAGGGCGATAGATAAATTATATGTAAAATGATAGATAAAATTATAGATAAAACAATGGATAGAATGATAAAACAATTGAAAGACAGACAGACAGACAGACAGACAGACAGATAGATAGATAGATAGATAGAGAGCAAATGACTGACTAGATATCAAGGTAGCTGGCTTGTGTTTGAGATGCAGCCACCTTTTCAAGTGACCCCAAAGACCTCGATAAGCTGGTTCAAGTGTGTATAGTATTTGATTACTAAACTATGCTGGTAGAATGATCTCTAGGAGCAGGATAGGCACCCCTGTCATAGGAGAACCAGACCTGGGTGTGAGTTCAAGTACTGTGAGAACTCTAGACCTGCGGGTTTGTACCCGGTGAGCTGGGCCGGTGTCATTCCAGGAGGACTCACTCCTGTTATCCGAGTCATGCATCAAACCAGCTGGCTGAACACATCTGTCAACACTGATTCCCTTAACCCGACACGATCCTTGTCTGAAGTTTACCAAGACATATTATTTACAGTGCAGAGTCCAGAGCCTTACAGCATACATGGGCATTCACGCAAACTTTGTTGGGCAAAAAATAAAATAAAATAAAATAAAAAATCAGTCAATCAACTTGTAAAACCTATTAAACGAAAGCTAATTACATTAAATTTTCCTGACAGGAGCAACAAAATAAAAAATTGCTCTTGAATTCCAGTAATAAGGGGTAGGCTGATGATTATATTGATTATATAATATATTTTGACAACTTGACTCTACATGAATGTACTATCAGGAATCATATTCAATCATGCCCTGATATGCATACTATACAACCAATGATTTGTTTATCATGCATCTTCACTTCAGCTGTTAAAAGTACAGTGCCAAACATGCAGAGACATGACAACATTTCCAGTAAGTAAATATAGTGAGCAGCTGATGGTTTTTAACAGCGCACTGTGGGAATTTTTAGGATGCAAATGTAACACTGGAATTTCAGTTACACTGGAATGAACCTGACAGCACCAGAAATGGACGAGTCCCTGGGCAGTGCAACTAAAATAATGATTCAGACAACCTTTGAGCTATAGGTACCTTGAAGGTTCTTCTTTGTGGTTTAATTGCACTTGCTTAAAAAACAATTTTTGTGCTCAATAGAAAGCAATATTATAAAATAGAGGACTCATATTTTAGCCCAAAGCAATGATTTGAAGTTAAAAACTTCTTAATGATTGATCTTTTTCTAACAAAGATTTTCACTTCATAAGACTTTAATTGATGGCCTGGAGTCGTGTTGTGGATTATTGTGATGCTTTTATCAGCTGTTTGTACTCTCATTCCGACGGCACCCATTCACTGCAGAGGATCCAATGATGAGCAAGTGATGTCATGCTAAATATCTCCAAACCTGATGAAGATACAAACTCATCTACATCTTGGGTGGCCAGAGGGCGAGTACATTTTCAGATAATTTTTATATTTGGGTGAACCATTCCATTAAAGAATACACTTCCTCCTTAAAACACGCTATGAAATAATATACTGTAGCAACCACAGCAGCTGATTGCTGCACCACAATAAAAAGATTTACCATAGTAACCATACAGTAGTTTCTGCCAAAACACCTAATTAACTACAGATAATGTTGCTTCAAAAACTCTATGGTACAAGTAAATAAACAAAAAGATCCAAAGAGGACCAATAGCTTTACAATACAAACAGGTGTAGTTATCAAACAGGGACATCAATATTAAACATCAAAAAGACACGTTTCAGTTTAGGTCACAGTCAAACAACAAAACCGCTCTTCACCAAGATGACAAACGGTTGCACATAGCGTTCACGCTCACCTGTAGCAGGTGTTTCCGGCACCCATTTCAGCTGGCCGATCTGACGCACCTGAAACGCCGTTTTCACCTCGTGACAGCTGTGAGCGTGCGCGGCGGACAGTGTCGCGAGCTCCACCGCGAGCACCGTGATAATCCAGCTGACATTCACGCGTGGCATGACGGCATTTCAGAGGAGAAATAAGTGCGGTGGAATTGCTTAATGATCAGAGACTGGCTGCAAAATGTGTAAAAAGAAAGGAGGAGAAAGTCGCCTGTGTTGGACTTTCACATGCTGCACCGGCTGTAGTAAATCCTTCCTTCCTTCCTAAACCGAGAAGGGAAAAGCGCCGCTGCGTCCCGTTCACTGAGAGTGTCACTGAATTCATTCAGCATGTGGAATCATTCAGAAATATCTCTCTCTCTCTCTCTCTCTCTGTCTCTCTCTCTCTCTCTCTCTCTCAGTCAGTGTCAAAGCTTTACTGACATGACTGTAAGCATTTACAATATTTGCGAAACATAAAATACTAAGACAACAATAAATATGTTAGATAAAGTAAATAAATGCAAACTAGTTTACATATATTTTACCTGCAAAATAATATAGTCTAAAAATAAAACTTTAAATATTTTATTGTAGCCTATATTTTATGTTCCTTTTTTTAGTTTCTAGCTTACTTATTTCTGTCAAATCCATTCGTTATTTAAAAATCAAATCGCCCATGTTAATGATATTAATTTTTTTTTTAATATATAATTGATGTCTGATTACGACGCTGTAATCTGTGTTCACAGAATAGTACTGTATGCTTTCACGATGAGTTGTCTCCCTCTGGTGGACTGCTAGTTTGCTCACTCCAACTCTCAACCGGATCGTTGATTTAGCACTCAATAAAGTTTTAAGTTATGTTGAATCAGTGCACAACAATAAATCCTGTATAATACATACTTCATGTGTTTGCTAACAATGAAATGCTATTCATGTGAACTCCATTTATATATCTTATACTCTTTTCCTCATTCTCCATGCAGCATTGTAGCCTACATAATGTTTTAAACTGTATTTGTGTATTTTGCTTAATTGTACTATATTATTTATTTGTTGTGTCGTACTTTATTTTATATGTTGTAGCCTATATTCTTTATATAGGCTAGCGTATGTTGTAATGTTGGAGTTATGAAGAAACAATTCAGTAAGATAAAATAGACTGTACAGTCTGGTCCCATAAACTACAGTATCAACTTCAACTTTTCCTTACTGCTATTACATATATATTATAATATATATAACTATATTATATTATTTCTTAAAATGTATCGTTCCATCATGTTCCCGTCCCACATTAGACAACAAAGATTAAAATTCATAAATTTTAGCCCTACCATCGCTTGATATGAATTTCTATTCGTTTGCCTGTCTACAGAAACATTGGGTCAGAATTAGGATGAAGCAAAGTTTATTGAGGCAAACAGAAAAAAAGATGCTTATAAACTTGATGTTACCATTATTATTATTATTATTATTATTATTGGAAGACACTGGTCTTCAAGATTTCCACAAAAGCCCTCTTTGGGTTGACATATACAGTATTAGAGGCTACAAAGTGATAAATACAAATGTAGCCTATACAAAAAATATACATAAAATGTATACGTAGCCTAGCTACATGAATAAATATAATTATCCTTATGCCTATATTCTAATAGAATTATAATATTCTATGAAATTATATTGCATGTACATTTAGATATGCTTCTATTATAGTGATGATAGAATATGAGTCCATGCGATATAAAATATACTTTGTAGTTTTAAAACTGAAATCACACATACAGAAATCCTATACAAAAAATAAACAATGTATCATATATCATAAAAAGCCTACATTTAATACTTTTTTTAATGACATAACATAAATTATATTACATATTATTGAGAGATGTGACAACCGATAACTATATGCAAGTAGTCTGCTATACCGTTATACAGCTTTCACTGATTAACATCAGGATATCTGATGTAAATCAATGTTGCTGATATTTATATGGTTTTTGACAGGTGCGCCAAATCGCATATTTTTGCTCCGTTTGGACTGGGTTTTTTTTCTCCTCCATGAGTACGAGCTCCATAAGCCATAAAAGTCATTAAAATTGTAAATAAATAAATTGCTGTATATTCATTGCTGTAAATGCATATAATTAATTCACACAAATAATGTTATATTTTTATTCTGACTTATTGTGAGCATGAAATATGCTATCGGAAATAATTTGAATGGACTTTTATTTTAAAGTGTCGTCAGTTCAACTCAGTTCACACAGCAGCAGCGTTTTAAAAACTACGGTCCCGCACGCACGCACGCCGACTCAAACAACGCTGAGGCGCGTCAAAGCGTTTGGGTTCTTCTCCTGAAATCCCATTCGTGGAGTATAACAGCAAATTTGTCGTCCTTCACATATTCGTTCAATGGCATTCATCATGATGAAAAAGAAGAGGTTTAAGTTTAAAGTAGATGTGGAGGTGGAGGAGCTGTCATCTGTCCCATACGTGAATGGAGTTCTGTTCTGCAAGGTTCGACTGACAGACGGAGGCTTTTCAGATGAGTCCTCAAGGTGAGACAAACGCAATACATCCTGTATATTATTTTATTTCATTATTTTATTAAAGTAGTGTGTGTGTGTGTGTGTGTGTGTGTGTGTGTGTGTGTGTGTGTGTGTGTGT
>NW_015664762.1:229177-251183 GCF_001515625.1 Sinocyclocheilus rhinocerous
GAGTCCCCACAAGGATAGCTGACCAGACGTGTGTGTGTGTGTGTGTGTGTGAACTTTTAAAATTAATGCTCAGATGTCAATATGAAATAATGTTGTATATTAAAGGGGTCATATGATGCTTTTTTAAAGATCATTATTTTCTGTGGCTGAATATATTGTATGTTATGAGTGATTAGGAACATCAAGCCTTTTTATTCTTGAAATCAGTGAGTTATTATCATTAGCTTGCCTGATTAATTTTGAATGAATTAGAGATGATTAGAGGCTTTTAATGTTCACGTGTTGTCATTTTCACTTTTGATTCAATTAACCTAGAGACGTTTTACGAAACAGTGCAGATCGTTTCATTATGAGGAGGATCTTGTCTTTTGCCAGGGGGTCCCTGAGGGGGCGAATGAGAGGGGCTGTGCTCTACAGTGAACTCAACAGTTCGGCAAAAGTGGGCAGTGTCTGATTAGCAAACACTTTCCTTCCTCTAACCGTCAAGGCTGGACTTGCTGTGGCAACAGTGCATTTTACAAAACGGTTACATTCCATATCTGTCGGGATGCCAGACGTTCCTCCTCATAAACGTCACAGACGAAGGTTTACTTGGCATTAGTGTTACTGTATTTTCAGGATGAACGAGGGAAGAGTCTTTTGAATGAGTGCGGTACAGCACAGACGCGTATAAGCAGAAGAAAAAACTTCTGCGGGAAGCATTATTCAGAAATATTCATTACAGAATGTACAGTCTTTCACAACCAGAGCAAACATGACGTAACAGACACTGTAACAACTAATCCTCTCCCTGTAGACATTACTGTAATGTGCCTTCTCATTCAAATCTCCCTTGACAAATGCCTTGTCTAAATCACTTTCCCTAATAACGCAGCGGTATGATAGAGCTTGTAGAGATTTTCTTGTGTATTGGGGCAAAGACAGTAAACACTGTATTTTTCACCAATACCTTTTATATATTTGCGAAATTCACGTCTTTTTATTTAAACTTTTTATTGTATTAATTGTGCATGTATTATATACAGCTGTTTATATAGTTGATCTCACAAAGAAATGTATAGCTCACAATTCACTCCAAATTCAAAAGATCTATCTATCTATCTATCTATCTATCTATCTATCTATCTGTCTGTCAGCATCTATCTATCAGTCTGTCTGTCATTGTATCTTGCTGTCTAACTACTGTCAATCATTCTGTCATTTTATCTGTCTGTCTGTTTGTATTGTCTATCTACACTATCTTTCTTGTGGTTTCTTCTGCAGAGAGCCAGTTCTGGTGAATTGTGTTAAATGGAAAAAAAGATTCTCCTTTTTATGCAAGATGAGTGCTAATGCAGGGACAGGGGTGTTGGATCCATGTGTTTTTCGGGTATCTGTAAGAAAGGTAACATTTTAATTCTTAAATTCTACTCTAAGCAGAAACATTTGAGTGTGTTTCTGTGCGAAAGTTGTTGGATTGGGTGAGGTTTTTGACTTTATTTATTCATTTATTTTTTATGAAGGAGCTCAAAGGTGGGAAGACATTTGCAAAGGTAAGCTCAGTTTATCTGTAGATTATGAAGATTTATTTCTATCAGATCACTGGCTCTGATACTGTGTGTGTGTGTGTGTGTGTGTGTCACACAGCTTGGCTTTGCTGATTTAAACTTGGCTGAGTTTGCCGGTTCAGGAAGCACCACACGGCGTTGTTTATTGGAGGGGTACAACACCAAAAACACTCGTCAGGACAACTCTATACTGAAGGTACACACACATATATAGCAGAACAAGTTTATAATGAAGATGCAAAGTTGTCCCCTTTGTCTTGAGACTGCATGCCCTCTGTATTTCATTTTTTAGTTTATTTATATCATAAACACACTGTTGCTAGGGGGTGGGTGAGGGGGCGTGTCCTCTCAGATCTGTGTGTGGTGTTGTGTTACTTCATGTGGGTTATGTGTGGCATGCTCCGGCCTGTGTTGAGCTGTTTTCCAATCCACAACCCCCACCTACGCCTAGAGCTGTTCACAGCGCCCCCAGAATTCCACAGCCCTGTATCCTTCCACTTCCACCTGGAGCTGTTCAGAGAGCACCCAAAATTCCACAGGCCTGCACATTTATATCTGTAGAGAGCACCACTCTTGACCAGACCATTTTAACTTGCATCACTGCAGTCCATTAACAGCTTGACACATATGTGTTGTCATATTTATAAGTTTATTATAGAAACAAGCCATGTGATGCATACAGTTATTTTACAGCATATAAGGGATGTTTTTTTGCAATATTCACACTCTTCTGTTTGATTCTGTAATATTAGGTTTGCTGATAATTGGGCCCTAAAAAAATAACACCCAACAATGGTTCTCACAAGTAAAGTGATTATTATTATTTATAAGTTGTTAAGAATATTATTTTGATTAATAATAAATCATTTCAGTGTAAATAATTATTTATGAAAGATCATTATTAATGACATTATTATTATTATTATTATTATTATTATTATTAATATTATTATAAATAATAATGAAATGTATATTATGTTGTATTTTTATTTTTTAATTATATTTTAAGTTGTAATTGAGTTGAAAAGCAGAAGTAACAAAGATTAGTTAGTTAGTAACTTTATTCGTCCCCTTGGGGAAATTTTGTTTCAGTGACTTGTTTCAATATGCAGTTCTCACAAAAGACAATACAACATAAATATTTACAGTAGAACAATACAATTTCACAGCAATTGATCAAGAAATTACTAATACTGAATGAGACCTGCTCACTTAGAGAAGGGGAAGGAAAAAAATTATCTTCTTGCGTATCTTTTATTTAAAAACTTCACTGCCTGTGATATAAAAGATTTTCCCCCCTATTTAAAAAAAAAACACACAAAAAAAAAAAATTTTACATAATATTATAAGTATATATATTTTTTTTTTTTTTTTAATATTGGGTTTGCTGAGAAATGGCACCATTTGTTGGGCCCTTAAAAATAACACTCAACTTTGTGAAAATGCAATTTACCATACAATTCTCCAGTATCTGATATATTTAATGTTTTCAGGGGTATTAATAAAAAATACAATCTGCTTTATCTCATACTGTATATGTATGTAACCACCTCTCTCTCTTTCTCTAGGTGATAATCAGTATGCAGCTAATGTCGGGTGATCCCTGCTTTAAAACGTACGTTGTCCCTTAATTTTTTGTTTATTTTGAAGTGTTTAAATTTCATATTCAAATCAAAATCTGCATCCTTCTGAAAATACCAGCATATGTTTTTGATGTTTTGGTCTCCAGCATGACACAACCTGGTTTATTTAAGTTTAACAAGTGATACAGAAAGACTATGCTGGTCGAGCAGGCTCAATGGCTAACCAGCCTTAAATTCATACTGGTCTACACTGGTCTTTTCAACAGGATTGTCACTCGTGTCACACAGAATAAGCCAGCAGTTCAGAATGACCTTGAAACTTTGTGCGACAACAGCAGACACAGCTGCCGTGATGCCTTTGTATTTGTTTGCGTGGCTGTGCCAGAGTGCTTGTTGCCAGTGTTTTTCTGAAACCAATGTCTAGGACCGCATGAACACAGGAAGTCTGGTTCAACCACTTCCTGGTGATGTTTGAAGCATGTGCTTGAAGCTGTTTGTAGTTGGTGCGGTTTCAGATTGGAGTGATTGTGCGGATATGTTTGCGTGTATGTTGAAATAGTTGACATTTATCCTGACATTTAGAGTGGTAATATTTGTCATATCACACAGCACCCAGAAACACTGAAAGGTGTGCTTCCTGTTATGTAAGCGAGTTGGCACATGATCTCCCATTAAAACAACACATACAGTGTGAAATGAGTGAAAAATTAACCCCCAAGAAGAGGTGTGTGTGTATTTACACCCACTTCTGTCGTCACAGACGTGTGAATCATGCTCTAGTGAGTTGTATCATTCCTTTACAGTGGATGGTTGTCAAAAATAGTCATACACATTCATAAATCAAAGTGTTTGGTGGTGTGTCCCGGTGAGTGTGGGTTTGTGAGGCCTACAGAAGTGTTATCGGGTGTTTGTGTGTGTGTGGGAGTGCTCATACTGCGCCTCAAGTGCTTTTAGCTCTGGCTAGTGCGTCATAGTTTTATGTCACTGTCAGTTTTAGAGGCACTAAAACCAGTGAAAGGCCAGATTAGTACTTTATGGATTAATATCCCTCTGAAATCTGTGTTTTATAGATTATTCCTTCTCTAGAAATATTTTTATATAGTTACATGACCTGGCTGGGTTCAGCTTATTAAAAGAATAATTCACTCAAAAAATACAATTCTGTCATCATTTACTCAACCTTATTTTCTCAGACCTGTATGACTGACTTTCTTCTGTTAAACACTGAATTAGACATTTTTAATGTGTCCATTCTTTTTCTTTTTTTCTAAATATTAAAGCTCTCAAGTAAAGAATTTGGAGCCTAAATTTGTTTAAATATTTAAGTAAATTTGTGTAAATATATATATATTTTAAGTTTCTGTTTAAGTAAAGAATATTATATTGTATATTATGTGATTTTGTGTATGCAACAAAGTCTTATTGTGATGATTTGTTATGTTTTTGTATGTTTATATGTTTTTAATGGAGATATTTTTGACTCTTCCAGGCCTCCATCCACTGCTATGACCATTGGTTTTCCAGGAGAAATAGAGACATGTCTACATGAGGACAGAAGAGGAGAGACACAGAATGCAACTCATATCTATACAGGTACCTCCACAATCCTCACACAAAATCACTGCCTATATACCGGTCAAGTTTGGAATAATATGTTTTTTTATATTTTTGAAAGAAGTTTCTTATGCTCACGAAGGCAGTGAAAAACACAGTGAAAACGTAATATTGTGAAATATTATTTTATTTAAAAATAAGTGTTTTCTATTTGAATATTTTAAAATGTAATTTGTTTATTTATTGATTTATTTATTTCAATAATACATTTTTTGTCTTTTTTTTTATTTATTTTTTTATGTAATTATTATTCAAAATTTTTGACTATGGTAGTGTATGTAATTTTTTTAAAGAACTGGTAAAATCTAGTTCGCATTTCAACAATTCCAAAATTCACAATGATGGTAACAATCCACTGATTTTAATCTTCTAGAAAACTCAGGGAAAAGTGGCTTCAGTCATGGTTCTGTTCCAGATGAACTGGGAAAGTGTGGCCACTCAAGAACCGCCAGCTACGCCAGCCAGCAGTCCAAGTTTTCTGGTCTGTTCATTCACATCAGATGTTTTGCTTTTCTTTTATCCTTTTATTCTATGGCTTTTTGCATGATGTAATATCATAATATTGATCAGTCTGGACATTCTTGTAGGCTACAGCACAGGTCACTCGCGCTCCTCCAGCCTGACGGAGCTCTCTCATAGGAGGAACTTGTCTGTGGGCAGTGCCTCCACTGGGATTGGCAGCCTACCAGAGCCCAGTGAACACAGAGAGTCTCGCACACCTTTACCCCAGCACTTAGCCACACCGTCCCACAGTGGGATCACAGCCAACAGGTAAACGTGTGTGCATTAGCTCTTCCTGCAAAATGTGTTCTTAGAAAAATCTTTGAGTGAAGTTATTGACAAACTATATGTTTGTATTTCAGGCACCCTGTAAAACAGGACTCGGTTGAGTCTCAGCTAAAGCGAATGGATGCTACCAGAGTGGATGCTGATGATATCATTGAGACAATCCTACAGGGTCAAGACTTCAGCCGCAGCATACTGGACTCTAGTAATGAAGGTACTATTAGAAAGCACCTTGATGCATGTAGCATTTACAGTCCAGATGTTTAAAAATCCTGTTAAAAAGCCATATCATGTAAAAACGGATTTTACCCCGTCACTTAACATAGCAGAGTTTGATGCATTATGAAGACATACACTATTGTTCAAAGGTTTGGGTTTGTAAAGATGTTTTAATATTTTTGAAAGAAGTCTCTTATACTCACCATGGCTGCATTTATTGGATCAAAGATACAGTAAAAACAGTGAAATATTATTACAATTTAAAATAGCTTTTTTTTTTTTATATATATTTTAAAATGTAATTTATTCCTGTGATGCAAAGCTGGATTTTCAGCATCATTACTCCAGTCTTCAGTGTCACATGATCCTTCAGAAATCATTCTAATATGTTGACTTGCTGCTCAAGAAACATTTATTTTATTATCAATGATGAAAACAGTTGTGCTGCTGAATATTTTTGTGGAAACTGGGATACACGTTTTTAGGATTCTTTGATGAATAGAAAGTTCAAAAAACAAATCTTTTTTAACATTATAAATGTTTTGAATAATTTCGTCAAAGCTGACAAAATGTTTTACTGTATACAGTAGCAAAACAGCCTGTTTATTTCTAAGGGTCAAGGGGAGGATGAAAAATGGAAAACTAAATTATAATTGCTTGTGGTACAAACAAATTGGCTTAACATTTTAAGTGGATTTAGGGAAAAAATAAAATGCTATAGTTTGTTTTAAAAAATCTTGCATTGTGACATGGCAAGGAAAGGTGCACAAGTACTACAAGTGCTACAAGTATAATTTGAATAGCATCCTCCCTGAAAACATGTTTAAATTTAAACATCATTTCCATCCCCATAACACCAGGCTGTGGTCAACAGCCAACAGACGCACACACATGGAAACATTTCGTGTATGACCAGCTCACACAGACCTTCCACTGTCCCATAGTAGTGCCCAATGCATTCACTAGACACAAACTCTGGATAGGGAAATTCAGAGTTGTGTTTTACCGCAGATGCACAGTTGCACTTTAATATGCACCACATTGTGGCTTTGTAAGATGAATGTTTACTATGGTTACTACTACTGGCTCAAACAAACAGATGGTTGAATTTCCTCTCTTCTCTCTCTTTCTGACTCATGGATAGACTTCAGAGAGAGCAACCTTAAACTTGCAGTTACCACAACATCTTTTCCTTTGGAACCAGAGCTGTATATGCAAGACAGTTCAAACGTTTGGGATCAGGGGTCTGCATTTATTTAAACAAAAATAAAGTAAAAACAGTAATACTGTGAAATATTATTACAATTTAAAATAACAGTTTTCCATATACTAATCCCAAACTTTTGAAGGGTAGTGTTTGTCTGTGAGTGTCTGTGTGTACAGTTGTTGTCAAAATGTTACGTACACTTCGCAGTATCTGCAAAATGTTAATTATTTTACCAAAATAAGAAGGATCATACAAAATGCATGTTATTTTTTATTTAGTACTGACCTGACTAAGATATTTCACATAAAAGACATTTACATATAGTCCACATAATAGTTGAATTTATAAAAATGACCCCATTCAAAAGTTTACATATGCTTGATTCGTAATACTGTGTTGTTACCTGGATGATCCACAGCAGTGTTTTTTTGTTTAGTGATAGTTGTTCATGAGTCCCTTGTTTGTCCTGAACAGTTAAACTGCCCGCTGTTCTTCAGAAAAATCCTTCAGGTCCCACAAATTCTTTGGTTTTCCAGCATCTTTTGCGTATTTGAACCCTTTCCAACAATGACTGTATGATTTTGAGATCCATCTTTTCACACTGAGGACAACTGAGGGACTCGTACGCAACTATTACAAAAGGTTCAAATGCTCACTGATGCTCCAGAAGGAAAAACGATGCATTAAGAGCCAGCGGTGTAAACTTTTGAACGGAATGAAGATGTGTACATTTTTCTTATTTTGCATAAATATCATATTTTTTTTACATTTAGTACTGCCTTTCAGAAGCTACAGAAGATACTTACATGTTTCCCAGATCTTCAGATTCAAAAAGTTTTCACCTCCAGGCTCTTAATGCATCATGTTTTCTTCTGGAAGTTATATATATATGAAATCATGGCCCCTAAATATGAATGTAAGTATTAGGGATATTTTTGCTATTGTTGCAGAGGAGGGTCTGCGACTGTTTGTTGGGCCAGGAGGCAGCACTGCACTGGGCTCTCAGCACACCAGGTGAGATACATTATGTAAATTTCCCTGCCGCAAGGTCACCACTGCAACAGGCATTCATTCTCTGCTTGTGTGATACATGGTCATTGTGCTTTGCATTATGAGAAGCAGATTATAGGGAGGTATAATATTACATGAGCTCTGACAATATCATAAAATTGCAGACTGTGGTAATGTAATTCTGTAATGTAATGTAATGAAATGTAATGCCTTTTGTCTCTCTCTTTCCATCATTCAGGGTTGGTGCAGGGGCTTTTGAACAGGTGGTTATAAAACGCTAGACTGAATGTCCGTGGGGGAAGGTGATGTAATATCCTGTGTCAAACGAGAGGACAGCAGTTGTCTTCTATCACAAGCAGCAGTTCTATGCTGGGCTCCTGATACATTCATGGGCTCCAGGAATTTGTGGAATCACTGCTCCCCCTAGTGGTAAAGCTCTGAAGACAGACAGAAGCTTTGCTGTAGCTCAAAGTAACAGGAAAAACTTAGATTGGTATTATTTTACCAAAAATAGATGGTTATAATTCTCACAGACATTTAAAAAAAAAATGCTTGGAACCACTGGTGGAACTGAAAAGGCGTGTTACAGATTAAGGACTATTTTTTAAAATAGAAATTTAAATCCACTGACTTGGACTGGTGCACTTTGGATTGTCTGATGTTTACTTGGTTGGATGCTGCTAATTTGGGGGGGGGGAATCAAGTACCAATCATACTAATTTAACGTATACCACTGATTTCAAGTGGACAACGTGAAATCATATTTTGTCATTTTGTGAGGCCATAAAGGTAGTCTAATTGTTACAAATGTGTTGATTTAAAAGAAAACTGTATAAATATACAGTAAACAGGTGACAGATGGTCTGTACCGTAGGTGGCTGTTGCTTCAACACCCGGTCGAAGTGACCCTCAAACTAGTGAGTTTTCTAAGATCCCAGTTAGTGCACCTTTTTGTCAGCATAAACAAGACTCAACCACAAGTTGCACAGGGATGGACACTGCAAATAGTGGACTGTTTGTTAAAATGGCATAATCCAAATTCTATTTACAGGCATTCTTTTTCAGTTAAGGAAAAATGCAGAAGACCTGAGCCATTCAGGATCCATGTAATGTTTTTTTTTTTTTTTTTTTTGGAAAAGGGTTTCTAAATGAGGGAGATTTTATGCAATTTATTACTGCAAAAATGTGTTTGAAAGAACATGCCAATTTTAAAGGCTAATAAAAAGGGCTGTTTATCAGATTTCATATTGTATATTACAAAACTGTAATATTTTTAAGAATGTATATAAGGAAAAAACATTAATTTATGTGTTCAGGCTTTCTAATAGTGACAATTGTCAAACTACAGAAAAACTAAAGGAGTAAAAGAAATAAAGATTTATGATATATCTGATGTTTCAAAATATAAAGGTCATGAAGTATATACCTGAATACTTTAAGACAAAATGCAACATGTGCACTTCACTGTAATATGTTACATTTTAAGAATACATTAGAGATTTTGTTTAAAAAAAAATAAAACTGTTATATAATTAAAATATTTCGTTCTGTAGTTTTTTTGATTTGTTGCCATACTGGGTAGTTGTCTTTGCCCATCTGAAATAAATGTTGTTATAATTGAGCTGGTGATGCACAATTTACATTTATATGATTTTTTTTATATTAAGGGTGCTTTCACACCTGTAGATCGATTGCTTTGTTCCGAAACAGGGATTAAAATTATTACAATGTTGCTTTTTATTCTTGGTGCGGTTTGCTTTCAAACGGTAAAGTTTCTAAACGGACCAAATTTGTTAATACAAGTCACGCGCGAGTAAACTGTTGTCTCATTGGTCAAAGTTCCACGGTTTATTTTCCGAGATTCCACTTAGCTGTCACGCATGTCATCCTCTTTTTTTTTGAATGGCGAAGACGTGCTCACCCAGACATTCACAGGTTCATTTTGAAGTATTAGCAAAACAACAAATCTAATGCTTTTCACGGAGCTTACGTAATTACCCATTATACATTGTGATATAGCCTGGTGCGTTGGTCCGTTAGATCGGATTGCTTTCTAACTACAACCGAACCGCTTCAGAGTTCGTTTTCAATCGAGCCGAGACCACCTCGTTCAGGCGATCTCGGACCGATTGTTTTGGCGCGGATCCGGGCGCGATTGCCGTGTTCACATATGCCCAAACGAACCGAGCTAAGGGGGGAAACGCGCCAGGTTCCGAAAAAACAGGCCAGGTGTGAAAGCACCCTAAGTTAGAATACATGTCCTATAATCACAATAAACATCTTACAAACATGCAGCCTTAGCCTTAAAATAAATTTAGAGCATTACTGCAAAAGTAAATAAAAGCCAAGAGCACATGGAAAATTTGAAGTGCCTTCAACAATATTTATATGGACTCAGCAAGACATCTCAAACCACGCTGGAGGACCGTGTTGCCAAGTACTTTGTAAAGCATCTTCCTAGGCAATGCAGTTAGCGTTGAACTTTTCGCCACCCTGAAGAGTAAACGAACCCCATTGTTTTTATTTTCACATTGAAATTTATACAATTTTTTTTATTAATGCTTTTAAAAACAATGAATATAGATTATTTGTAAATGCAGTTTTTTTATAGGATTTCCGTAATTTTCCTCTTTCTGGTGAAAATAAGCATTTTACTATGACAACGTGGCAACCCCCAGCCTTGAGTCCCTTTCCGCCGCCCCTCTTCCGTGCGCCATCTTGTCCCCACAACCCAGCGTAGCTGAACGGTTAGCGTGCGTCTTCTAACACCACAGAGACTTGGTCAAAACGATCCAAAATCCAATTTGAATGAATTAAGAGACGTCGGTCCGCCACTCGCGCACCTCGTCGAAGGCGTTGCCGGGATATTCGTTAAGGTCAACTATCGTTTTCTTTCGTTTTGTAATTTAATGGCGTTGTGAAGGAACTGCCATGGCGGTTAGTCAGCAGCAACAACAGCAGCAGGCCGTGAGCAAACCGGCCGGCGGGAAACACGGCAACGTTTTGCCGTTATGGGGCAACGAGAAGACTATGAACCTCAACCCGATGATCCTGACAAACGTCCTGTCTTCACCCTACTTCAAGGTCCAGCTGTACGAGCTCAAAACGTACCACGAGGTGGTGGACGAAATATACTTCAAGGTGGCGAAATGAACCCGGGCCGATCAGCGTGAAGCCCGCGGTTTTCTTTTTTTGTATTACATTGGCATTGAGTATTGCTCATTGTTTGTTATTGCTTCTATTAGGCTTAAATAGTTGTTAAATAAATGTAATTTGCTTTTAATTTAGTATTACGTGAGCTGCAGTAGACCGTGTTAGGCCATCGAGGCTAAGTTAATTGTGCTAACTAACTTAACTCAAAATATACCTATAAGAATGGTTAGTTAACTCAAAAATGAAACCCTTGTCATCATTAACTCACCGAAATGTTATTCCAAACCAGAATTATTGAATTTCTTTAGTAGGATACATAAGGTATAACGTTACTGTATAGACAGAATGACATCTTCAGTCACCATTTACTTTAATTGGACGGAAACACATTCGACGAAAGTGAATAGTGACTGAGTCCCTAAGATCTTAAAAGCGAGAAAATGACAGAAAATCAACATGGCAACCGTCCCGTTCACACCAAGATACCTATAACAGTAACTTTATTAGAGTTTACACCAACGGACGGTAATTTTTTATTATTATATACGCATGATGCAGGTATGTAGTCTGTCGCTTGAAATGCTCGAGAATATTCTGATTGGTCAATGTTTTATCGTTATCAGCTAGAGAAATAATCGTTCTGAAAGTGATTCTAATGGTACCGTTCCTCTGTGTCGTTACAGCTGTGGTGTAGGCTTCCCTATTCTCATAGAATTAGAACTATTATTAAAATTAATAGTCTTTGGTGTGAACGGTTTTTTATTGAGACTACCAAAACTATAGTAATTTTCTGTTAGCCAGCACTGTTGCAAAACAAACTAAATTCGAAAGACTAAAATTTTTTTCATTATAATGATTTTTCCACTATTATTATTTTAAAGTATTCGCTATAAGTACTAGAATATTAGGCTAACAGTTTTGGAATCCAGGTTTGAATAAATGTAAACTTGGGATTTATAATTGTATTTCTCCTATAGTCAGTTGCTTGGTGTCAGATTGTGACCTGTTTCCTACTCAGGTCAATCATATGGAGCCATGGGAAAAAGGCAGCAGGAAGACTGCGGGGCAGACAGGAATGTGCGGAGGGGTAAGTAGAAGTACGTGCCTTGAGACCTACACGACTTCATCCTCCCGTAATTTTTTCCACTTTGATTAATACAAGGGAGAGATTCACTAAAGCAGAACATAAGTTTAGCTTCAAGTTTCTTGATGTTTGTCTTGCAGGTTCGAGGAGTTGGGACAGGTGGGATTGTGTCCACTGCATTTTGCTTGCTGTATAAGCTATTTACACTGAAACTGACCCGCAAACAAGTGATGGGTCTCATCACTCACACAGATTCGCCCTATATCAGATCACTGGGCTTCATGTACATCAGGTATGACGGAGAACACTTAACATGAACTGAGCTGGGGGGTTTTTTGGTAACTGTTTCAGAAGTAACTTCATGTTTTGTTATTTAACACTGCCATGGAGGTTCATGTGGGTGAACTACTTTGAATAATCAAATTCTAGCATTGATTTTAGCAAAGGAATATGAATATGTAGAGCAGAATTACCCAAACTGCTATATATAAGATGGTAATTTCATAAGTACGTAGCTCAAGCCACATTGTTTGTTTGGATGGTTCTTATTTTCTGGTCTCGATGAATACTCATTTATAATGTTGAATCTGTGTATTGTAGGTATACTCAGCCTCCTCCTGACTTGGTTGATTGGTATGATGAGTTCCTTGACGACGAGGAGGTATGTCACCACGGGTAATGACTTCATCTCTCTTATTTATAATGTACCAAGTTTTAACCAGAAAGCTTTAGGCCAAATGCTGATTGTGATGCACATAGCTGTCCTTCAACCTTTGACCTCATTTAACTTAATGTTCCTCTTGAGATTTGACAGTTACAGCTGTATTTGTGGTGGCAAGTTTACCCAAGACATCAGATAACTGGTTTCTTACTTTCACTGGGTATGCCATGTATGTTCTGAGATCAGCACAAACTCTTAGCAAATGGTCATTTGAGCTAGATATGTAGTTCCATGGTGATTCCTCTGTGGTTAAATGTAAATTGCATGCAATGTTCTTTTAGCCCAGATACTTTGTGTATATTGCAGTATGCCTCCGTAATTCATAGAGACATTTATATTTGATCGTAAATATCAGACATCCATTACTGGTTGCTGACTCATGTCTTGTGCTCCTGCACGCCCACTCTCAATATATAGTTGGTAATATATTATCCATTTTAAAAATAGCCCAGAAAAGGAGATCTAATTTGCATTGAGCAGACATTGCTGCAAGGCCTGGTGGTGGTGGTGGTTATGTGTGTCTCTGGCTGACTGCCCTGTTCTCTCTCCCAGATTGCCCTTGTGATGCGGGTGGATTGGATATAGGGTGTGCTCCCCACACTTGACTGGTATTCGTGAGTGCAGTTAGACAAGCTCACCTACCCACTCCACCCCTTCACACGCACCGGTACAGCATATATATGTCAGCTGACCTACGACCTCCTCTGCATCGCACCTATGTTGAGCCATTGCATAGTAAGAGACATTGTGGAAGCAAATCATTTTGATGCTCAGTCATGCAGATCTGTTGAAAAATAATTTAATAAACTGTATTTTCTATAAAAAATAAAGCAGAAAGACAGGAAATGTAACGAATCTCTGTTACTTCCTAACGATCCCACTTATATTAAAGGTGCACTAAAGGTCTATTATGAAATAGCACCTTTTTTTTAGCTAGTGATAAAAGTATTTATACAATGGTATTGCTTTTGTATCCGTGCTGATTATTTGTTATTATAAAGTCTAAGATGACGGTCAATGAAACAAACAAAATTACTTGGTG
This sequence comes from Sinocyclocheilus rhinocerous, assembly GCF_001515625.1. Classification (NCBI taxonomy): domain Eukaryota; kingdom Metazoa; phylum Chordata; class Actinopteri; order Cypriniformes; family Cyprinidae; genus Sinocyclocheilus; species Sinocyclocheilus rhinocerous. The sequence continues at coordinate 243,145 of NW_015664762.1, forward strand.
CACCTGTCAATACTGAATATTAAGTCAGGTGAGAGCAGAGGTGAAGGCTCAGTGTTTGGTCATCACAAATTAAACATTTTATTTAGGACAGTGTACGGTCTAATTATTAGCGTTAACATGTATACCAGAGGTTGTGCGATATCTTTTAATGTGTCTGAGTGTGTTTGTGAATGTAGTGTTAATGGTTTTGCTTCTTTGTCTCTGTGATCAGGAGTTGGACGTGAAGGCTGGAGGAGGGTGCGTAATGACGATTGGAGAGATGCTCCGCTCCTTCCTGACCAAGCTGGAATGGTTCTCAACGTTGTTTCCACGAATACCTGTTCCTGTGCAGAAAGCAATCGACCAGCACATGAAGAACCGACCACGTAAACCCCCGCAAAAAGATGAGCAGGATGAAGAGGCGGCAGCCGATTCAGGAAAGCATGGAGATAGGCGCCGTTCCAGGTACATTCGTTGTGTGTGGGTGGGATGAGATTATTTGGCTAACCAGATCAGCAGTGATCAGTGTTTGTGGTGGTGTTTGAACTGTAGTAAGTTAGTTTTGTTCAGCTGTTTTAAAGGATCACCAACCATTTTGAATGGACTAACTATTCAAGACGAGCCATAACTACTCTGTAAATAAAACAAAGATTACTGGATTGTTTTACAAGAAAATAACATTTCAGTTTTTCTACTTCATGTTTAATTCAAAGTGGTACTTGCCATTTCTTTGTAATTGTTTGAATATAATGGATACATATAATGGGCATTGTTAGATTTAAGCTCAACTAATTTCTTGTGGTGTTGGTTAATGCTGGTACATGTCAGACAGCTGTAGTGTATTGTAACCAAATTGCTAGAGTTCTGTTTTTTGGTGTGGCGACTGTTAATGCTTGGCATTTGATAAGTTTTTCCTTGGTTTGTATTTGGATGGCTCATGAACGTGCTCCCAGCAGCATGTAGAATGTAGACATATTTTCCACCAAGACAGATATGACTAAAGTCTTCAGTCTCATGTGAGTTTACATCATTTTAAACATTTTCAAAAATATGATTACTTTCTGTGTGGAACTTTAGCAGTTAGCCCAAAACTTTGTTCCCCTTTAAAGAAATTTACACACAATACTAATTTCTGCCGAGTTATACTTGTCTGTATGAGATTCTGTCTTACATATACAGTACCTTGTAATGTTGTGATCTGAATGCAGGGAATAGAATTGTTGTTTCAGAATCACCGCACTCTCTTCTATTTTGTTCACTAGTATATATGTGCTATGTTCAATAATTGTGTTTTTTTGTGTGTGTTTAGGACACCTAGGAAAAGTCAGAGTCCCGGGAGATCCCAAAATCGTTCCCGGAGTCGCAGCCATCACAGAGAAAAGCATGGCGCCAGCTTTGATTGTGAGCTGGAGAGAGAACGAGACCGGCAGCGAAAAGAACGAGAGGGAAAGGACAGGGATAGGGATAGAGACAAGGAGCGGGACAGGGAGAGAGACAGAGATAGACGGCGCTCCAGAACACCAGACCGAACCACAGAACGTCGACGCAGTCGCAGCAGGGAACCACGCCGGAGTCACAGCACCAGTCGAGAGAAGAGGAACGAGAGGAAAGACAAAGATAAAGAGAGGGAGGCAGAGAGTGAGAGAGAGCGTAGTCGCAGGAAAGACAGAGAGCACCATAAAGATCAGGAGAGGTCAAAAGACAAGAGGAGTAAAGGAGAGGGGGAAGAGAGGAGGCACAAGGAAGATAAGCAGGATAGAAAGCACAGGGAAGAAAAGAGGAGCAAACGCTCAAGGAGCAAAAGCAGAGACCGGAAAAACAAAACTGAACGATCTATCAAGAAACGCTCTCGCTCGAGCAGCAAGACCAGGCAGGAAGCAGGGGAGGAGAGGAACCAGAAACGGGAACACAGCCATAGTAAGGAACGCTCACACAAGCGCAGTCGCAGCAAAGAGCGCTCGCACCGTCGAGAATCCAGCAATGGACGAGAACATGTAAAACAAGAGCATCCCAGTCCTGAACAAGGAGAAAGAACAAACAGTGTTCGAGAGGATTCTCCCTGATCCAAGTCTGTCTCTATCTCCCCCTCATCCTCTCTTTCAAATTCCCTCTTTAGCAGTACCTCTCTTATTACTTCATGTCTTTATCTTTAATCCTCTTGTGCACTACTTGTGTTGAAGTAAGCAATTGGAAAAGCCTGGATTTTTTTTTTCTGCACTGTTAATTGCCACTTGTGTAGACATCAAAAAATGTATTTTTCTCTCAGTTGTCCATTACAGATGTCTGAACTGAAAATGACATTTTAAAATACTTTTTTTTTTTAAAATCCCCTTTCTCCCCCAATTTGTTTTCTGGATTTTCACAAATGGCTTTGTACATAGAGCTCAGAGAATGTTTTAAATTTCAACAGAGCTACCACAGAGTTGAGTTTGTGGCACAAGCCGCTGAAATCTGTGCTGACATTGTACTGTTTCATTGCTCTGTTGCATCTCGTTTTCTAATAAAATTCTTATGGAACAAAATTGCTCAGTTGTATATTTTTGATGTCATTAATCAAAATGGTTGGGTTCTATATGTAAAAATGTCACTCATTTTCTTCATAGAGTTTCTTTGTAGAGTTTGTGTCGACATGTCAACCTTTCAAGACAAACCTGCCATGAGATTTTAGGTTGTTAAATTAAGACGTGCTTCTGCTGTATGATTTCAACTTTATTTTTTGCAGTACAGTAATATCCATAATTATAAAGAGAGAACTGTGTAGGTGAGAAAAGTAGCGGCTACCCATTCCCATGAAGTATTGTGATAATCTAGTCAGTCTTACTCAAATTGCTTGTACAAGTATTAATATCTTGGAATAAATTGTAAAAATGTAAACAAAATGCACTGTTTTATAATTAAAATTATTTATAGTCAATAGTTTCATTTTATCAACTTAATTCTGTTGTCAGTTGTGTTGGTTCATGGGATGAGTAGTTCATTCACTTAAAGATGTTAAATACAGTCTTTTACAGTGCTTTTTTGCTTTCACTGTTGTGCCCTTGTCAGTTCCTTGTAAGAACATTTTATAAGAAGAGCAGCTGTTTTGTATATGGTTAATTTATTTTACATGTGCTTTACATGTCATAATTTATAAGACTGATCACATGGAGAAATGCTCTTTGTATTTAATAACTACTCGTATACAAAAACAGGAATCCATATTTATATAAGACTTTTAAAAAATATTTGGCATTGCATGAAAGTAAATCCTTCAGCCAGAAACGACAGATTTTGGAAAACATTTTAAAAGAAATAATGTTAATCTTACACCCAGTCAATGTATTTCACCCTTAAATATTGTTAAAAAAAAAAAAAAAAGAACCTTGAACCAGAATTGATGTAACATGCAAAAGTTAAATATCACAGAGTTTCACAAATTCTTAGGTAAGTGCAGGAATTCTCAGAGGCAAGAGTTTGAGTGCGATGAGATACAAGCATTTACTCAGGGTTGGTCGGGCCTAGAGTGGAGAGAATCAAGGGTTAATACTGGAAACCTTTTTAAGACTTAAAAAAATTTCTGTCGCTTGTAAATATCTTTTTAAGATGTTAAGGAAAGGTGCTGTTGTGGATAAATCTTTAAAAGCAAACATTGGGTGGCATCACTTTTTTGCATGTGGAATGAGGTTCAGTTTCGTTTGTGTTAAGTTCAATATACCATTTACCCTAAATAAAGTCTTATTTCTCCATTTTGAGAATTAATCTGAGAAAAGAAATTTCATGAATTTTAATTTCTGCTGTTGAGCATCAACTCACCTTTCTCACTTTGTGCCAGGTCTCACCTCCTCCTGCGACCTGCTGTCACTGCGAAAGGATGGGCAAGGTCAAAGGTGACAGGACTTTCACCAAAGCAAGATTTTGACAAGCCCATGTCTTAGTGAAAATTACTACTGCTCTGATATTTGATTCTTGCTCTCTAAAATCACCTACTTACCTGAAACAGGCACGGAGTCTTCACTCTCCCCGGCAGTGTTGCTGGCAGTTACGACAATGTGACCACTGCTGAAATTGGTGACAGAGCAGAGGAGCTGTGAGGTCATGCAGAGTTTCGTCCTACCAGAAGAAGTAACCCCATACACAGTGTAGTTTGTAGCAAATAGAGCCTGGTTCCATGCCACTTCCGCCGATGATGCAGAGAACGCCACATTCAGAGGGGCACAAGGTACTGGGGGAAAGAAACAAATGAACAGATGAGTTATGTATGTTTTTGCATTTTAAGCATCTTCATTTTCCATTTAAGTAGGGTAAAAAAGGTAGTACTGTGGTGACTGAACATTGTGCACCTGTGGTTCCAGTGATGGCAGCAGATTTGTCGCTTGTGGCGGCAGAGTTCCTCGCGCTGATGGTTGCGCTGTAGGAGGAGCCACAAGGGAGGGGTACCTCAAAGAACCTGCGACTTGTCCAATAGGAGGCGAGGTCAAAGAGTGCCTGGCTGTTGCCCTGAATGCTGCCCGTGAGCGCCAGGAGGTATTCAGAATTAGGACAATTCACAGTAGACCAAGATGCCCTCAAGATCTGAGTATCATTCACTACTGTACGAGGGACAACCCTCAATCCAGCTGGAGGACAGGGAGCTGAGGGAAAGACACGGACAAAGAGACTTAAAACCTGTTTTCCCAATGGGGATCCCAAAGAAGCAGAATCAAAATAGTATAGATTTGCCTCCATTATATACTTTCTGATTTTGTGTACATAGATGGTCTGAACACATATTTGATTCTATTCTCCTAGAAGACCTTTTTTTTTTTAATGTGATATCCGACTCATAGTCACGTTGTTAATGTAAGTAGCTGCTAACCAGGTAGGTAATGACTCAGAAGAAGGTGCCGAAACTATTTCTTTGCTCTGCTCTGCTAAAAGTAGATCCTTGAAGATCTTTATCAGTAGTGGTTTAGGTCTGCAAATTGGGTCAAGTTATTTTCATACTAACTGACAACCATACAAGAGTGGACTTGGTTCTTTTGGTAGACACACAAGTGCAGAAAACATACCAATAAACTGAACCAAGTTGATTGTTGTACCTGCTCCCTTAGTTTGAGGTTCACTCAAGGAACTGTTGCAGAAGCCATCCGTTGCCTGCACTGTAAAGTTGTACACAGTGCCGCACACTAAGCCCTCCAGAGTACAAGACGTGTGTGTGGTTTCACAGTAGACTGTTGTGCCAGTTTCTGACTGAGCAAGTCCCGTGTAGACCACCGCCCCTGTACTCCCCACCCATGACAATGAGGCACTACTACTGTTCCCGCACTGTATGTTTGCAGTTAAGTTGGCTGGCTCACACGGCACTATAGAATAAACACATTGCAATAAATATTAACACAATGTAAAAACTTTGGTCACGGAATTTAAAGGAAAAGAATTTGTGTTCTCTTACCCGTTTGGAAGGTGATGTTAGCACTGGGCAGGCTGGTGCAGTTCTCGTTACTGGCTAAAACGGACACATAGTAGGTGTTGCTGCAACGCAGATCGGTTAGCGTGCAGTTATTGTCCGAGGTATTGCACGTCTTCAAGTCTCCATTTCTGCCGACTACAGTAAGCAGGTACGACTGTGCCACGTATGATGGGTCCCATGACACAAACACATCCTTCGACTGACAGTCTACATCGGCCTGTACTGATGAGGGCTGACAGGGTGCTGCAGACGATCAAAGGAAGAAATGAGAACAGTCTGAATATTAATGTAATGAAAGTGCATCTAACATGGATAGATCTGTAGATCAGGGGTATCCAATCCTGCTCCTGGAGGTCTACCTTCCTGTTGAGTTTAGCTCCAACCTTATATTTTCAAGATCCTCGTGATTGCTAGAAGCAGGCAGTTTAGAACTAAACTCCACAGGAAGGTTGCCTTCCATGAGCAGGATTGTACAACCCTGGTCTACAGAATGCAGTTGCAATTATTTAACTAGAAAACTCCCATAATGCAAATGTTATGGTGTATTGAGTGGTTGTTAGCACTTTACTATATGCTTTCTAGGTGAGTGCTAGTGTTTCTGGGTGGTTGCTCAGTGGCTAAAAAAACAAGTCAAAAGAGCCCAGCCCCAGGTGTCCATGATATCGTGGTCCCTAGATAAGACCCAGGTCCCTTCTTTAATGCAAGTTTTTTTCTCTTCATCCATCACGTAAAAATTCAAAGTCAGATCACCTAAGAAAGTAATAGCGCACCTCTTTAAAGGGTAAATTCCCAACCCCAAGTTGGAGGAATAATAATAGTGATGGTTGCTCATGAATAGATACTGATTGCTAATGGTTTGCTTTCTAAAATAAACATCTTTTCATGTTTTATTAGATGGGTATGACATGATATTGATGGTTGTACCAGTTCTGATCTTGTAGGGTGGGCTGCGGAGGCTGCTGCATTGGTTGGCTGAAGCGGCTACAATGATGGTGTACTCCTTGTCGCACTGCACATTGGTAAAGTTGCATGAAGAAGCGGAGCTATTGCAGGAAAGGAGGGAACGGTCTTGATCCTCTGCTGTGGCAATGTAGAGAGAATTTCCACTCCGAGCTCTATGCCACTGTACCATGATAACAGAACTGTGGCATTCAGCCACCACCAGGATGGATGACAGGGCACAAGGTGCTGGAGAGAGAGATTATACATACTTTAAGACTGAGATACACATGGTCTCAAATAAGAAGGCTAAAGCTCTCTACTGCAGGTGTACTTACCTGTCTCCAGCTGAAAGCTGTTGCTGGGTGGGCTCACGCAAGCAGCGTTTGAGGCAGTGACGTGAAAGGTGTAGCTCCTTCCACACCCCAGGTCAGGTACATTACAGGTGGAGTTTGAGCTGCTACAGGTGGAATTGTGACCGTCATCCCTTACAGCCAGCACAGTGTAAGATTCTGCACCATTATCTACATCCCATGATACCCATGCAGAGTTAGTAACACAGTCCACAGTACCGGTGACCCCCTGTGGGATACATGGAGCTGTAAAGAGAAGACATCAGACATGAAGTGCATTAGGTAAATATGGCCATTGTAATCTGGTTGAGGAAGTATTTTTGTGTTAGTGTCCAACCTGAGGAGATGGAAAGGTCACTGATTGGTTGACTCTGACAGCCGCCTCTCAGTGCCACCACACTGAGGTTGAATCTCTCTCCACAGGGCAGATGGGCGATGGAGCACTGTGTGTTTGTGCTGTTACAGGAGGAGATCGTACCGGTGCTCTCGGACTCCAGTTCAACTCTGAACTGGCTGGCATCCACTGCTGGGTTCCAACTCACCAGCACAGACCCTAAATCACACTGCACAATGGCAGATACGTTCTGAGGGGGACATGGAGCTGAGAAAAGAGAGAGACGGAACCAGGATGTTATTGAAGGGTGGGGCTGTACTAACTACATCAGCAGGAAACTATATAAGGTAAGCCAACATAGCAACGGTGGTGTACTCCTTGCCGCAATGCTACATCAAGCCTGCTCATTTCACATACAAAAAGTCAGTCAGTCATAGCCCCATGTAGAAGTCTTAAACATATAGTAGCTTGCTTAATTCTAAAGGGGGTTGAAACTCACAAAGCATTTCCTGGTCATATTTTGCCTCAGAAATAAGATATTTTATTTTACAAAATGACATTAAAGTCCATTTTCAAGACTTTTGCATTGTGGCATTATTTTCATGGCAATTAGAATTTCTATCAAAAGTCTCATTACCGTAAAAAAGAATGTACAAAAATATTTCATTCCTGTAATGAGATGTTTTACTTTCAACAGATTATTTTGTAGTTCCCCTTACTGTATTATTGAACATTTTAAAATAAAATCGTATACAATATATAACAATGAAATATAAATACTTTACCATTTAAATAGTATATTGTTTTGTTTTTTTGCATTACAGCAAGGATAATTTGGAGAGAAAATATGCTTAAATTTTCTGAAAATAACTGCCAATAAAAATGCCTATATCATATTAATGCCAAAAGTAGACTTCACTTAAGCACAATATATTTTCTTATTTTTTGATTTTGATTTTGGTGTGAAAAAATGTTTTGCTCTTTAAATATTTCATGAGATTTACCC